>NC_039260.1:24730653-24775653 GCF_003368295.1 Carassius auratus
TTATAACCACAAATACGTAAGTATTATGATTTTTTATTATGATTTTTTTTTAAATAATGCATTATGTATACATTATAATGCCTTATGAAATCCCTTATAATGTACTATAAACACGGGCTTCATAGAAAGTGTTACCACATTTGTTTTATTGCTGAAAATAAGAACATACGATAGAGTAGCTACAAAATACATCATATCAACAATAGTTACACTTGAAAAGACAACAAAAAAGTAAAACAGTAAACACAATAATAATATAAATAAAATACAAAATAAATAAATAAATGAAATAAATAAGAGGAGGGGAAAAATGCGATTATTTCACATACGATTCCTAACACAAAGACTTTTAAACCCGGACTCTTCATAACTTTATTAATAGTAGAAACCGAAATCACATTCAAACAATTCTCAACGTCCAATAAAAAACCCCCACAAAAGACAGGTTTTTTTTCCCGAGTAATTTACATTTGTGTATGTTAAAATTTGCTTAAGAAAGTTATTTAATTTATAATAAAACACATACGTTCTTCAGTGGCTGGCTCTGAGTGCAGCGGCGTGACGTCACCAGACCGGACCGAGCGCGAGACTGATGTAGGAGTGGCTTTCTGACCGGAGCGAAACCATCGCGAGCGACCGCTGCTTCACTATAATCCGAGAAGAAGAGCAGGAAGAAGAAGAAGAAGAAGAAGAGGAAGGAGAAGAGGAGGAATAAGCTCTTTCACTCATGCGCCGTCTCTCACAGCGTGTGTGAGGAGAGAGAGATCACAGTCATCGAGGATCGTCTGAACACAGCTGTGATGGTAAGACCATTAAAACACTTCTGAATAACGCTTGACCATTCACAGACACACAGGACTTCTGAGGAGACTAGAGGTCAGAGTTCAGTCAAACACACTGCTTTCATGGCGAGGGGCGTTTATTTAGGACGTGGTTTAAAATTCACTGCTTTCTGGGCAAACAAACTCTGCTTTATTGAATCCAGAGTTAGAGTTTTGGCCCTTTAAGGTTTCCAGATCCTCCCCCAAACCCTGTAGAGCCCCGGGACAGAGGCACCACACCCTGCTGGACCCTGCTGGACCCTGCTGGACCTCCACACACTGATGATGAGAGACCGATCCACACTCCTCTGATGCTCGGAGACACAGCACAACACTCCAACCTCTCAACTAATCTCTTCTTTCCTTTTCTTTTCTGTTCTGTTCTTTTCTTTTCTTTTCTTTTCTTTTCTCTTCTTTTCTTTTCTCTTCTCTTCTCTTCTTTTCTTTTCTTTTCTTTTCTTTACTTTACTTTTCTCTTCTTTTCTTTTCTCTTCTCTTCTCTTCTTTTCTTTTCTTTTCTTTTCTTTACTTTACTTTTCTCTTCTTTTCTTTTCTTTTCTCTTCTTTTCTTTTCTTTTCTCTTCTTTTCTTTTCTTTTCTCTTCTTTTCTTTTCTTTTCTTTTCTTTTCTTTTCTCTTCTTTTCTTTTCTCTTCTCTTCTTTTCTTTTCTTTTCTTTTCTTTACTTTTCTTTACCTATATATATATATATATATATATATATATATATATATATATAATTCATAACAAAACAAATGTATATATATACTTTTCAAATATTAACACAGTGTAAAGTATTTCCTTTTTTATTTTTATTTTTAATCTAATTTTATCATATTATTTGTAAATTCCATAATAAACATTTTAACCTTCAGGGAAACAATTTAGAATTTCAGAGTTGAAATATTATTTCTTTTTGTGCCAAACTCAGTTTACGAATAATTCCAGAATGCAGATTTTAAAATCTTTCTGCATGATCATGCAGAAGTATTTTAAAATCTACATTTTGGAATTATTCGTAAACTGCTACTAAAAACAACAACAATAATAATAATGATAATTGAATTGTGTGCTAGGTCTATATGTTCTGTGTGTCTGATTGTTTGATTGTAGCATACTTAAGTTGAATGCATATGAATCTAGTGTAAGCTGTTCTGTAGTGTTTAGGAAGAACTGTGTCAGTCTTGTGTCCATCCTGCATTAAGACGCTCAGATGTGGGCGTTGTGTTTCTTCAGAGCTGTGTTTAACAGTAATCACACATTCAGTACCTGCCGCTAAACCCTGGCCTGTGGGTTAGAGAGCTGAGTAATAATACAGCTGTTTGTTTGAGAAGAGATACATGTGCTTGTTTGAGCTGGAGCCTCAGTGTCAGACGTGTGTGCAGATGCTGCAGGAAGTGATGTATAAATCCAACAAGCCACGGCCGGTGGAAGATTACTGTAGTTTTCTACAGAAAGCACTGCATGTTCATGCAAAGCAGCTAGTGATTTATGTTTTTGACTCTTGTTGATCATGGATTATGCTAACATGCATATTCTGTTTGTTTGAGTCGTACTAGAGCAGATTGAGCTGAATGTGCAAAACCACAGAGAAATTTAGAGGAACTGTTCAGACTAAAATACAAATCTGCTGAAAATACTCTCAACCTCAGTTCATCTGAGATCAGGATGAGTTTGTGTCTTCATCAGGTTTGTAGAAATGTAGCACTGCATCAGTGTCTCATCAATGGATGCTCTGCAGTGAATGGGTGCCGTCAGAATGAGAGTCTGATAAAAACATCCCAATAATCCACAGCACTCCAGTCCATCAGTGAACATCTGGAGAAGACCAAACCTGAAACACATCCAGCATTAAGATGATTTTAACTCAAACACATAGAGTCTATAATCATAATAACACTTCCTCCAGTGAAAAAGTGTTCTGGTCTGAATCAGGAGAGAAATCTGCACAGATCAAGCAGCGTTTAAACAGATCTAAACTAATCTGTGAGAGACAACATCAGACGCACTTTTTCACTGGAGGAAGTGACGGCACCCATTCACTGCAGAGCATTCATTGATGCTACATTTCTCCAAACCTGATGAAGAAACAGACACATACTGATCTCGGATGGACATTTTTTATTTTTAGGTGAACTATTCCTTTAAGTCTAGATGATGTTTTTCAAAGGCACTGAATTGAAAGTCACTGACAAAGTGACCGATGCCAACAAAAGCAGCCTGAGGCTTTGAGAGAATCCAGGAGGAAGGACTGAGTGACTATTAGATCTCAGACGGTTTGAAGTTCACGCAGACACTTCCTGTGATCTATAAAGTGTGCAGTTTAATCATGCTGTGCTTCTATGCATGTGGACAGAATTACTAAGTTGTTCTAGTTATGATGAACTTCGTCTCAGAGGAAAGCTGACTCTGTCTCAGTTTCTGAAGTGTTGTTTCGTCTGATTGTGACTAAAGCATAGTGCAGGGGTGACGTGGTCTCGTATTACTGAACGCTGAGCTGCTGGAAGAGTTTAGTCAGAGCTCACACGAGTCTGTGCTTTAGATCATCACCCTACAGTCGTGTAAGTGTGGAGCTTCTGCTCAGAACGTGATCATGTCTCTCTGAAAACACAAAGATCTGAGCGAGCGGATCATGAAGAGAGGAATGCGGTCTGTCAGTGTGTTAGACCACACGAAATCAAAACTGATTTGGCTATATGAAATAGAATATATAGAAATAGAAAGTTCAGAAGAACAGCGTTTGAGCATTGAGATATAAATCTTTTTTACATTAGAAATGTGTTCATTGACACTTTTGATCAGTTTAATGTATCCTTTATGAATAAAAGTATTAATTACCTTAAAAATATCTCCGTGACCCCAGACTTTTGAACCGTAAAAAGCAGGACACGTTCACTCAGACGAGACGCCAGGAAAGAAAACAACCCATTATATGAGGATTGACTTCACTTTCTCCAGAGAAAAGAAGGAAAGGAAGAGGAAGTGAGGAAAGGATGTAGAAATCATGACCAGGCTTAACAGGATATAGAAACACCCTGGTCATCCAAGTGACCATAAAAGCCATGCACTACAGTAGAACACTATGTGAATTATATTGCTTTTCAGTAATGTGAAAATGTTAAGACGGACTAAATGTAGCAGAAGCATAACAGACTTTATAGGAGTGAAACTGCATGATTTATTTCAGAACTGAATTCACTTTATCTTTATTCCAGGTGTGAACAGAATCCAGGAGTCACAGTTTGATATAGTTACAAGAATAACAAAGTTTTACCTAATTAATATTAGTATCTAGAGATGTACTACTGACTGGCATTTTTGTAGTATGCACTTGTCACCAACTGAAAGTGAATTTAACTTTAGAATAGAGTTGAATAAATAACCAAAATCATTCATGAGACATCGGTAGAACAAAAACTTGTTTAAAGCATTCATAGAGTCTTCCACACATGAATGGGTGCATTGAATCCAACGACAGATTACACGAGAAAATGTAAAAATTCAGCTTTGATCACAGAAATCAATTACAGTTGAACAGATATTCACATAGAAACTAGTGCTTTTAAATTATAATAATATTTCACAATATTAGTGTTTTTATTGTTTATTTGATCAATTAAATGCAGTCTAGGTGAGTATAAAAGACTGAGCATAAAATTACAGATGTCCAACTTTAATAATGATAATAATAATCACTATTATTATTATTATTATTATTATTATTATTATTATTATTATTATTATTGTATGTAGAAACATGGAAATGTAAGATGAAATACAAACATAAAAAAAGATATTGAAATGTAAAATAATGGAAATATACAGATATGAAAATACATAAATCTGAATAAATAAATGCAAATAACTAAATATATAAAAAATTTAAAAAAATTATTAAAGGGAAAAAAAGATACAAAAATAAATTTAATTTAATTTAAAAAAGCATTAAAAAACTAATAAATCTTATTTATTTATTTTCTCATGCAATTTACGCTTGTGATAGCACCTTTTGAGAGTGTATTTGTGTTGCATTAATATGAACTTTGACAAGTAGTGCAGTGTGAAATCAAGTGTGTGATGTTGAAAGGGTTTGTATTCATAAACTTTCATGAAGTTTTGGCCTAAATCAGTCGTGTCTGTGTTCACCGGACTGGAAAGGTCAAGACCCGGCCATAAATCATAAAACATTGACCCTTTTAAGATGATGAATTTCTGAGCAGCCAAACGTGGTGTGTGTGTGTGTTTGTGTGTGTGCGCGTGTGTGTGTGCGCGTGTGTGTGCGCGCGTGTGTGTGTGTGTGTCTATAGTTTAGAAATAAACCCTGTGAATCTTCCTCTCCATCAGTCCCTCAGCTCCAGGTTAATCAGTCTCTCTCTCTGTTGTTCCCCACAGTGCCGTGATTGAAGGATCTGCCCTGTTACACACTCACACACTCGTCGTGGGATCTCTCTCACACACACACACACACACACACAGTCGTCTCAGCATGCTGGCGCTCCTGTTGTGTGCTCTGCTGGCTCTTCACGCTGACGGTGGGTGATCTTCTGCTCCCTACAAGATACACAGATCACGACCTGTTAACCTGAACCACACAACAAACAAACAAACAAAGATAGAAATTAATAACTGAGCCAAGGCTACAAAATCATAGGAAACAGCACACACACACACACACACACACACACACACACACACACGCAACACACACGCGCACACACACACACACACACACACACACACACACACACACACAACAACAAAAAAGCAGATAAATAATTGAAAAGTGATCCTCATTGATTTGATTAAATTAGAAATTACTACAGTGGTGCAGTTTCATCAGATTACATGCATCTAAAATCATGACATGTTCTGAAATATCAAAGTTGGCACAAAAAATGTGAGATTGTGTCTGTGAAATTTGGTTTTATAGACACTCAGCGTGACAAAAAGATTTGATCCTTTCCCATTAAAAGTCCATCGGAGGCTAGTTAAATTAGCATGATGCATGATTCTTGCGTGGATATTATGAGATAGAATCCTAAAAGGAGCTGTTTAATTGATTAATACCTGCCTCTCTGCTGTCTCTCCAGACTTATACTAATGCAAAGATTACAGCGGTGTAAAATGGTCAGAAATGTGCTGAGGAAAGTGAAAAGATCAAGTCTATGGTTTTAGGTTATTCCTTGAGGAGAAAAGAGTGAGGAAGCCAGAAGAAAGGTTTTCCCCTCTGACTCAGCTGTGTTTGGGCTTGTGTTGTGTTCGTCTGCGCTTGGGTGTGGTGTGTTGAACCTAAACCACAGTTATGACTGTTTCATAGCTCACAGTTTAATCCCTGTTATAGAAGTGTGCACCAACTGGGAGAGGTTTATCGCTGAGAGGATCCTCAGGATACATGAGGAGTGTCTAAAACACAATCTACGGAGTTTCCCAACTTTACCTTTCAGCTGAAGAGCGTAACTCAATATACGAGACATGAATTGGCTCCGAGGATGTATGAGCTCATATGTCTCCATGTTATCATCCCCAGTCTCTCCGTTTCTCTGTATTTGGGATACATATATGGTACACTTGTTACAGCTGAGGGACTGCGATTGGACAGTTGCTAATGTGGTTTCCCAAAGCAGCCAGACCTAGACAGAGTTTTACTGCATTTCACTGATCTTTGGGGAGAATCTGTGAAGTTATAAACTTTTACTAGGATTGTGGGGCATAATATTATTGCATAATAGTAGTTCACCAAAAAATGAAAAAAAATCTGCCCATAATGTGCTCATCCTCAAGCCATCCAAGATCAGGATGAGTTTGTGTCTTCATCAGGTTTGTAGAAATGTAGCACTGCATCAGTGTCTCATCAAGGGATGCTCTGCAGTGAATGGGTGCCGTCAGAATGAGAGTCTGATAAAAACATCCCAATAATCCACAGCACTCCAGTCCATCAGTGAACATCTGGAGAAGACAAAACCTGAAACACATCCAGCATTAAGATGATTTAACCTTTAACTGAATCAGGAGAGAAATCTGCACAGATCAAGCAGCATTTAAACAGATCTAAACTAATCTGTGTCTGGATTTTGATGTGAGAGACAACAGCAGATGCACTTTTTTGTGTCGTGTATTGTTGTTGATGACGTTGTGTGTTGATGTTGTTGTTTTGGATGATGATAGTGTTGTTGTTGTTGTTGTTGTTGTGTATAAGTGTTGTTGTTGATGATGATGATGATGATGATGTTGTGGCGCTCCAGGCTGTGCTCCTGCAGGCCGTGAGGATGTTGTTTTCCCTGAGGCTGTTGTCTGCACAAGGACGCAGTGTTCTGCACATGAGACTGAATGGATACCGAGTCACACTCAACCGTGTTTGACTTTGATATTTCCAGGCTTCAGGCAAGATCATTGGCCCTTCACCCAGATTAGCTCCACACCTGAAACTGAGATGATCATTCATGCTAGAGAGAACAGAGACGCTTCATAACCTCACACTTCACTGCCCGGACAGTTATACAGCTTTTCTCCATGAGCTCGTATTATTATTATTTTTGTAGTCTGTAGCTTTATGCAATATGTTTAGCGTATTTAAAACCTAAAACTCTTCGGCTGATGTGTCTTTCAGTGAATGTAATCTAGTTGTCTTGGGCTTCATGTTTCCGTTTTCAAGTGTTTCTCCACCTCGTTTCTCATGATGTATAACTGTTAGTCTCCATCTCTTCATGCACACGGCCTGTTAACACACACTGGTGATCTTCTGCCATCTGGTAGCTCTGTCGGAGTAGGGCTGCAACAAATTATTATTTTGATAATCAATGAATCAAACGGTCATTAAAATTATTAATTGACTAATCATCAATTAATTCACTGATTAATCAGTAGACTTTGATTATTCCGCTTTTGCAATTAGTTAAAACCGAGTTATACATATTCTAATAATTAAATAAAGGTAAGCACTTTAGTGATACAAATACATATATTTAGCACTCAAAATGAGATGACAGATCACCATTTAATTAGTTATAGGAAAACGTTTCTGAATGACGCATCATTCTGTCTTACATATCCTGTTATAAGTCAACATTGTGCAGTATTATTTGTAGATCTCTCTAAAGCATTCGACTCTTTAGATCATAAACTTTTATTACAGAGGCTTAGTTGTTTAGGTTTTAGTGAAATGGCTCTAAATTGGTTTGATAATTATTTATCAGAAAGGACTCAGTGTTTCCCAGGTGATACAAATGAACAAAAATGTATAAAAGGTGTTCCACAGGGTTCTATTTTAGTACCAGTTTTATTTTCTGTTTATATTGAAGGTGCAATAGGTGATTGTCTTCAGAAACATTACCCTAAAATAACAACCATCCTGAACATCCTGGAATCCATATCTTGATCACCCTAGCAACTATGTTGGGCACCTAGCAACCTCATAGCGAGCTCTCAGAATGCTGTAGCAGCCGTGTGGCTCAGTTAAAACACCTCAACACCTCTCATGACAGTCTCACATCATGGTTTCAGTGAGTTCGGTGTAATCACATCTCTCAGTGTGTTCAGAGAGCCTGGTTTCCTGCTGCTGTGCTGTGTTTCTATCACTGGAGGGCGATAGAGCCTCACTGCTGTGATTGAACACAGACACTAATGAGCCGTACACACTTCTGTGTGAGTGTGTGTGTGTGTTTGTGTGTGTATGTGTGTGTGTTTGTGTGTGTATGTGTGTGTGTTTGTGTCATATCAGGACACAACTCTGTATAATGACATGGGTATGACACAGGTATTACAAGGAGAGGGTGACTTATGAGGACATAACCCATGTCCCCATTTTTCAAAACACTTATAAATCATACAGAATGAGTTTTTTTGAGAAAGTAAAAATGCACAAAGTTTCCTGTGAGGGTTAGGGTTAGGTGTAGGGTTGGTGAAGGGCCATAGAATATACAGTTTCTACAGAATAAAAACCATTACACCTATGGAGAGTCCCCATAAACCACATATAGCAACATGTGTGTGTGTGTGTGTGTGATGCTGCCACAGGACTGATGGAGGTCTGATAGTGTCTCTTATCGAGCTCTCTCAAATGAAGCTGCGTGTCTCTCTGCAGGTAGATATTGAGCTCGGTGTTTCTCGCTGATATTGAGCGCTGTTATTCCAGGCTTTGTCTGTTTGTAAGTGTGTGCATGTGCTTATTGGCCTTTGAGCTTCAGCGGGGCTGATATTGGTCTGAAGGGTTTGTTGTATTAACAGAAGAGCAGCAGGACTCTCTGTTATTGAGCCTCCTTCATGCTTTACCGCCTGTGTTATGAAAGACGGAGATGATGGAGAGAGAGAGAGAGAGAGAAAGAGAACAAATACTCACACTAGAGTCCTGCAACGGGTCGGGTACCCGCAGATACCCGCATAAAAGTGACTGAAACGGGTGGATTTGGACATTCCTAAAATTAACTCCTTGCAGGCGGGAAGTAGTGCGGATGAAAAATACGTGCAATATTTATATGTCTAAATAACTTTCTATCTCATAATTCTGACTTTTCATTTCAGAATTGCGTTTATTTCTTACAAATCCAAGACCACCCCTTTCTTTCAGTTCTGAGCTTTTAACTCATAATTTAAAAATAAATAAGATAAAATAAACTCAAAATTTGGATATTAAACCCATAACTGTGAGATAAGAAAAGCAAACAAAACTGAATTGTGAGATAAAAAGGCACTATTTTTTTTTATATTATTTATTTTATTTTTGTGTGATTCTGCAACCATCCCAACTTAATTTTTTCAATTGGTCATTGGGATTTTGTAGCCACTCAACTGCGCTGTAAATGTCATGTGACTCACAGGAAATGACATCACGGCAGGACTGCTCAGCTGTGATGTTGAAGTTCTCCAAATGCATGGAGATGAAGGCAGTCAGGAAACTTGTGAAAGTTCTATTACATTTGTAGAGTATTTTTAGATGTGTAGACTAGATCAAAAAGTGTATTAAAACGCGACATCCCCCAGCACTGAACAGCAGAGACCAGCATTTATTTGAAACATCTTTTGTAACGTCATAAACATCACTTGTGAACTATTTAATGCTACTTTGTTTGATAAAAGTATTAGTTTCTCTTGGTTTGGCCCCCGATGAAGCTGATGCTAATATCTGTGGAGAGATTGATGGTCCGTTTCATATCAGATGGATTCCTATCCAATTAGATGTCATTATATGTAATTAAACAACAAATTAGTCCAAATCATCATTAATGTAACTGGATGACATCTGTTCAGATTAATTACTGTAATATAAAAATGTAGGTATGCATAATGTGTTTAATTCATGCCAACTCGAGTTCCTCTGAAGGTTTCCGAAGGTCACCTGCTCAATCACCTACTTTTCTTCTCTGAAAACCCAAGAAATGCCTTCCAAAGAAGGAGTCAGGGAGGAGAGAAGGAGCTGTACATAAACAGCGGCGGGTGTGCGGATGCATTTATGAGGGTCCTAATGGCTTTATTTTGATTGTGGTGACACAGGCTCCTTGTCTTTCTCTCTCGCAGTGACTCTCACCATTAAAGGGGTCATGACATCCGAAATCTAATTTTGCCCTGATCTTTTGGCATATAAGAGGTCTTTGTACCATTAAATCATCCTGCATAGCTTAAGACGCCCTCCTCGTTATAAACAAAGCATTTATTAAATCAAGCTCCAAAATGAATGCATCAGCATAGGCCCCGCCCACTAGTGTTCAGTCACTTTAAAAAGTGTTGCATCGTGTCAAAAGCAAATAGAAATGACAATCACTGCCGGTGGATACAGTAAACAGATGTGTGTTCGCTTTCTGTCTGTCATCAGGACAAATTAAAAACATTCAGGTTTGGTTTAAATGGTTCGTTCACGTCTTTGTACAGATATCAGAAGGAGCCCAGCGTAAGGAACAAGGGATAGTTTATTTTAATGGCCTCCCAGATCACGGAGAGTCACGAAGAATCATGATGAAGTGGAACTAGATCTGACTGCAGCTGCAAACTTTATTAACATAGTAAGTAAACCTCAAAGAACATATTAAAATGATTTTTAAAAAATCCATGTCATGACCCCTTTAACACAAAGCGGAGGATGTAAATTCAGATGATCCCTTATTGCTCAAACGCACACCTGCTGCTCGGCTGAAAGCGTCTTCAGATCAATCGTGGCTGGTATTTAGACTCCTCTCGCTCTCTTACATAACTCCTAATCCTGGCATTCAGCGCAGACACGGGCCAGATTCACATGTAAAGCGTCTGAATGAGGATCTGGAGCTCTCTTCACTGCTCTTCAGTGCTTTAGTTTGCAGCCGTTGAACCAGATATTTCTGCTGTTTCTCCCTGAGCACGTGTTTTCATCTTTTAATTGTTTTCATAAGTCAGCTGCTGATATACATATATATATAGCTTCCACGGATGAAGCCGTTCATGTATATTATCAGCTAGTGTACACTGTAAAGGGAACTTAAAGTGTATTTCCATGTGGAAATGTCCAAATAAACTACTTCATTCAAGACAAAACTGACTGAATCAACCTTTGATTCATATTGTAACTGGTCAGATCAGATCAGAGACTGTTTCCTGTTACACTTTAGAAAGTTATTTAACACACACACACACACTCTCTCTCTCTCTCTCACACACACACACACACACACACACACACAGCGCTGTCCCCCGTATGGCAGCAGATTGAGGATGATTTGAGCTTCACTGATGATGGTGTGAGCAGCTCTCTGAGGACAGACGTGTTGCTGAAGTTTCCGTGACGTCAAGCGCTCCTGTCTGCTCCCAGCGGGGACAGAGATGCTGTACATGTGCTAATACCAAAATAAAGCGTGAGAGCGTCACGTTCAGAGCGTCGTTCAAAGCTGCTGAGCCCCGTGTTGCTTGAACAGCAGGATTTGTTCATAGTTCCTGCCAATATAGATCTGTTTGACTCGCTGATGTTCTTCTGCTAGCAGTGTTTGTCCGTCTGCTTCTGCCCTCAGAGCCAGGACAGTAAAGAAGGCCATTTTTATTTCATTCATTTATATTAGGGGTGTAACGGTACGCTAAAATCACGGTTTGGTACGTACCTCGGTTTTAAAGTCACGGTTCGGTTCATTTTCGGTACAGTAAGAGAAAGAAATGCAAACATTAAACTGCGGGTTGTTTAATACTGTAAACTTAAAAAAAAAAACTTTTTAATAAAATATTTATAAAATAAAAAAAGAATAAGAAATAAAATACTGCTGCAAAGTTCTCCACTAAATAAAATACTCTCAGTCTCAAACCAATATCATATAATAAAATATAATGAAAAATATAAATAAATAACTAGGATTACAGTGCAGCATTACCAATCCCAGCTTGTAGGCCTGCTCATATTTAAAAAATATATATAACTTTTCCAAAGTGTAAAATGCAAGCATCAACCGTTTCAGTTTTTAGACCTGCTCAGATTTTGTTATTGTGTTGGACCGATCGGAATTAAGAGCAAAGGTCTGTTTAAATGCCGACGGGAGCTGCGTTTGAATTACAATCAAGTTCAAGTTCAAGTCTGCTTTATTGTCAATTTCCACATGTACAGTACATACATACAGAGAATCGAATTGCGTTACTCTCAGACCCCGGTGCATACAGATACCATTAACATTAAAGCCTAAAAAATAACTAGATCAAATATAAAATGTCGATACAACTATACAATAAGTGAATTATAAAAAAAGACATATAATAAAATTAAAAATAAAGTAAAATAAAGCAGCGCAAGGAAAATGACAGATATAGTGCAAATCAATGACGTGAACAACAGTGCAGTTAAAATATTTTTTAGTGCAAAAAAAAAAAAAAACTTATTAAATCTTATTAAGTCTGATTAAAGTGACAATTGACAAGTGACCAAGAGCAGTTATTTAACTGACTGATGAGGTAGTGGAATGACGTCAGTTCCATGCCGAATGAGGTAGTGAGCAGACCAATGCTGCACAAGTGACTGGTGCATGCCATCATATAATTAGTGTGTGTGTGTGTGTGTGTGTGTGTGTGTGTTTTTTTGGGGGGGGGGGGGGGGGTTCATAGTTCAGTGGTGCCTGGGGAAGAAGAGGGGAGGGGGGGCAGGTTCGGGAGGGAGTTCAGCTTCCTGACAGCCTGGTGGATGAAGCTGTCCTTCAGTCTGCTGGTCCTGGCCTGGAGACTCCCCCTGATGGCAGCAGACTGAAGAAGCTGTGTGATGGGTGTGTGGGATCACCTGTGATGCAGAGGGCTTTGCGGGTGAGACGTGTTCCATAAATGTCCTGGAGGGAGGAGAGAGACACCAATGATCTTCTCAGCTGCTCTCACTATGCGTTGCAGAGTATTTCGGCAGGACGCGTTGCAGGCGCCGTACCACACAGTGATGCAGCTCGACAGGACTCTCTCGATGGTGCCTCTGTAGAAGGTGTACATGATGGGGGGTGGGGCTCTGGCTCTCCTCAGTTTGTGGAGGAAGTAGAGACACTGTTGTGATTTCTTGACCAGTGCTGCTGTGTTTTCAGTCCAGGAGAGGTCCTCTGTGATGTGCACACCCAGGAACTTGGTGCTGCTCACTCTCTCCACAGTCGCACCGCTGATGGTCAGAGGAACGTGCTCAGTGTGTGCTCTCCTGAAGTCTACAACAATCTCCTTTGTCTTCTCCACGTTCAGAGAGATATTGTTGTCACTGCACCATCCGGCCAGGCGGCTCACCTCGCTCCTGCAATTTGTCTCATCTGTGTTGCTAATGAGACTCACCACAGTCGTGTCATCTGCAAACTTAATAAAGAGGTTGGAGTTGTGTGACGGTGTGCAGTCATCGGTCAGCAGAGTAAAGAGGAGGGGGCTCAGCACACATCCTTGGGGGGCCCCAGTGTTCAGTGTGATGGTGCTGGATGTGTTGTTGCCGACCCGTACTGCCTGAGGTCTTCCAGTCAGAAAGTCCAACAGCCAGTTGCACAGCGAAGTGTTGAGCCACAGCTGACTCAGCTTGTAGATGAGCTGTTGAGGGATGATTGTGTTGAATGCTGAACTGAAGTCTATGAACAGCATTCTGACATGTGAGTCCTTTTTGTCCAGATGGGTGAGTGCTGAGTGGACGGCAGTGGAGATGGCATCATCGGTCGAGCGGTTGGACCGATATGCAAACTGGAAGGGGTCCAGGGAGGGGGGGAGGGCAGACTTGATGTGGTGCATGACTAGCCGTTCAAAGCACTTCATGAGGATGGGGGTAAGTGCAACAGGACGGTAGTCATTGAAGCAGGATGGAGATGGCTTCTTCGGGACTGGGATGATGGTGGTAGTTTTAAAGCATGTGGGAACAACAGCCTGACTCAGTGAGATGTTAAAAATGTCTGTGAAGACATCAGTGAGTTCTGCTGCACAGTCTCTCAGTACATGCCCAGGGATGTTGTCAGGGCCCGGAGCTTTGCGTGCATTGATCCTGCTGAAGGATCTCCTCATGCTGTCTGGGGTCAGTGTCATCACCTGGTCGCCAGGAGGAGGTGGAGTCTTCTATGCAGTGGTGCTGTTTTGTTGCTCAAAGCGAGCAAAGAATGTGTTCAGCTCGTTCAGCAGAGAGATGGTGCTGTCACAGGTCCGTGGTGGGGGCTTGTAGTCCGTAATGGTATGTATCCCCTGCCACAGGTTCCAGGTTTGGCGACTTTAATGAGTGGTCTGTATGCAGGCATTAGCATAACTGTGATGTGGTCTGAGGCTCCGAGGTGTGGGAGGGGGAGGGCTTTGTAAGCTCCTCTCCGTGTGGTGTAAACAAAGTCCAAAATGTTATTACCTCATGCTGGAAAGTTAATGTGTTGGTGTATTTTTGGAAACACACTCTTTAAGACACCATGGTTGAAATCCCCAGCTATGATGAGAAAGCATCGGTTGTGCTGTCTGCTGCTCACTGATGTGCTGGTACAGTTCATTGCGTCGTTCCTGTTGCTGTTGTTCGGGGGAATGTAAACTGAAATGAGCAGTATAGCAGTGTATTCTCTCGGCAGATAGAACGGCCGGCACTTAATAATCATAAACTCCACCAGGGGTGAGCAGTGTTTGCAGATCACAATAGTATCGCGGCACCACGCGTCACTGATGTAAACACAAAGCCCGCCGCCATGGGTTTTTCCTCCCGCGATGAGAGCTCTGTCTGCTCGATAGCACGTCAGCTGGTCGAGCTGAATAACGCCGTCTGGAACACTGTTGCTGAGCCATGTTTCCGTGAACACAAAAACACAACAGTCTCTTACAGTCCTCTGAGTTGAGCGTAGTAATCGAATATAGTCCAGTTTATTGTCCAACGAGTGTACGTTAGCTAGTTAGATGGAGGGGATAGATGGCTTGTGTGGGTTATCCGTTAGCCTAGCCCGGATACCTCCGCGCTTAATGGTTGTGATTGAAGAAGATTTTTTTTTTTTTTGCAGCTCAGTTTCTATTAAAACTCTTGTTTTTTCTCTGAGGAGGAGGTTTTGAGTTCCTAACTGTACAGTATGTATTTGGACTCTTTTATCTGACGAGATCAATGAAAGCATGATTCCTAATGTCTGTGCTCTCTCCGTGTGTGTCTCTGCAGCTCTTGACGTCCGTGTCCCAGAATCCCCTGTGGTGGCTCTGTTCGGGACGGACGCGGTCCTCAACTGCTCTTTCTCAGGCGTCTCAGAGTTCAATCTGTCTGACCTGAGTGTGTTCTGGCAGCTCTCGGACACCCAGCGCACCGTTCACAGCTTCTGGCAGAGCCGCGATCAGCTGATCGATCAGGAGGAGCGCTTCTCCAACCGCACCAGCCTGTTCCCAGACCAGCTTCCGGCCGGGAACGCTTCGCTGCTGCTGAGGAGAGTGTGTGTGTCCGATGAGGGAAGCTACTCGTGTTTCGTCAGGGTTCAGACGTACGGCAGAGGAGCCATGCTGATGCAGGTCGCAGGTAACCAGTCACAAAACACACTCAATTCAGATCTATCTGTCTAGCACTATGCTAATCAATGCAAAGCAGCTTTCCCATAAGTTTCTACATTATATAGGAGTAAGTTATTAAAGGTGAAAATGACAGAAATGTACAGTTAGTTACAAACTACATGCAATCAAACAGACGGTGAACACTATATACTGCAGCAAATATATATTGTGATTAACTTTGTGATTGTGATTAAACATTGCGATTAAGCAAAATCTGGTAGTTTTATATGTTGTCTGAGGGTTAGCATCATCTCTTCTCAGGTCTTTGTAAGGGTTGGATCCAGATCATGAAATACATTTATTAGGCTTAGACTTGGGGAAGCTTGGGAAATGAGACGATGCAAGGAGCGTTTGAAAGTTATGGGTTTATTTGAACTCTTTTAAATGTTCTTTAATGTTATCCATAGTTTTTAGCAGCTCTTTTTTTAGTATCAGCTCAGGCACGGTTTACTCAAGCTCAAAATATCTTCATTTGTGTTTGGAAGATGAACCAAACACTTATAGAGAGTGTTTCTGTCCAAATCCACAGCTAAATCAGCACAGCACACTAATTAAGACACACACACACACAAAATAAATGAATAAATTGTGCTAATTAATGCGTCTAAAATGAGTTAACCTCACTAATTGACTGGTCGTTTGCTAGTGTGATTCTACTGTAAGTGAATTGCTGCATTTTTTAATAAACTGAGAAACACGTTTCTGTGTGATCGACATGAAGCCACAGATGCTATCAAGAGAGCTTAAGTAGTATTGAACCCGAGCGGTCCTGTAATCGAGAAAATCGACTGTGGACAGAATCTACTGCTCCTATAGAATACATATCATCTCTATGAGACGCCAGTCAGATATTTATAACTCAAAGATTATCTGTCTGAACGGATACCAGATATCAAGCGCTGTCATTATCTACTGTATATCTACTTTACAGTAATGTGTGTGATTGTGTAAATGACATACAGTTGTTGCACATCTTGAGGATTGTCATGAAATACTTCTGCAAAGGCCCAGTAATGAACACGATCATTTAAATGCTATTCTCATCAATATCCAGTCGTATTGATTGGTAGGATTTGCTGGGATTGATGTTTCTCAGCTGTAGCTGCTATATGTGTTATTATTTTTATGGCTGAATGCACTCAGACTCACCGGAGTACATCATTATTTATGATCTATAGATGGCATTTTTCTATTCTCCTCTCTCTGTCTCCCATTTCTCTCTCAGGGCATTGAATTAAGTGATATTAATGCTCGGCGACGCACCACTCCTGTCTGCTTCTGTACATCTAATGAAGATTAAACAAAAACAATCGTGTCATTTTCACTCTTCTGGATTATAATGCTTAATATTTATTAGCGGGATTATTTTGAGTTCACATTCAGAGTAAGAACTGCAGTGGTTTCTCGTTCTGGAGATTTTTAATTAGCACCACGGATATGTGTCATCTGTAATCGTTATGTTCTCATATTGAACTGATCTCTCTGTCTTCGTTTACTCTCCTCGTGTCCTTATAAACTGTTTGAGTTTGTTTCTTCCTAAAGAAAGAGGTTTTGAAGGATGTTAGTACCTGAAACGATTGGGTGACCATTTCACCAAAACTTTCTCAAACTGTCTTTGTTACGCAGAAGAAAGAACGTCATAAAAGTCTGAATGATGAGCAAATTTACTTTTCCTGAAAATTGGCTGGATTGGAAAATTGGAAAATACTGGCTTTGCTCATATAGGCTATAACAACTTTCCACAAAAATATTTATTATTATTATTATTATTATTATTATTATTTATATATTTATTTATTATCCCTCCCCCCACGTTGTGTTTCCAGTCAACACATCAAGTGTAACAAGGGGGAAACAATAAAAAAGCATACAATTAAATGAAATGAAATAATAATAAAATAATATAATACTAATAAAAAAAATAAAACTCGTTATGCTATGTTGAGTATATATTAAATGTATACACAACATTAAAAACTTGACGTATGTAAACTCAGTAATCAGTGAGGCCTATGATCAATCAGCTACATAAAAAAACACACAATTGATAAAACGATCCAATCCAATATTTGGTGATATAGAATAATGGACCTGTATTTCTCAAACACATCATCCATCTGCAATGATACGACAGATAGCAGAAGCGAAAGAAAAGTGTTTATTATGTTTGAAATATGGATATTGTTCTTACAAAAACGCATGGATTCACTACAGGATGCATTAATTCATCCACAGGAGGCACATTTTATTATTTATGTGCGCACTTTATTTGACTTCTTTTGGACTGTTGAAAAAAAAAACACACCTACTGCAATGATAAGGCTTGAAAGAGTCAGCACAGTTTTTAATATAACTCAAAAGTACATGGTCATGTAGATGGGATGCCTCGAGGGTGAGTAAATCACAGGCTAATATAATATTTTAGGAGAACTAACCCTTTAAAGAGAATATACTTCAGTCAGTTATGATGTTCTTTGGTAATGTAAATCTTCTTTACTCGTTTTGAGTAACAGAGGGAATGTAACCGTTTGATCAACTGCTCGTCGTCAAACAATTCAAGAACATTCTTCTTCTCCTGAAAGATTTGCACAGGTAAACATCTCTGTCTCCTCGGCGCCATCACAAGCCCCTACAGGCAACTCCTAACCACTTGAGAGGGCTCTCGAGCTGTCTGTAATAACTGGGAGAGTAAGAGTGATTCTTAGCTTAACGGAATTTGATAACTTGCTTTTATACTGAAGTTTGAAAGTAGGAGTAAATTTAATGAATTCTCAGCACTTAAGACTAAAATGGCACTTTGAGAAGCTTGATGAATACGGCCCTGGTCTTGAGTTGAGAGTCAGGCAGCAGCTGGAGGTTATAAAGTCTTCTTGGCATCAGTTCTGCCGACCCCACAGCCGTCTGATTGCTTTCCCTCCCGCTGTCCCAGCGCCTGACTCCTGTGTTTGCTGAATGGTGATTGTGTGTGGGAATAAGGCGGTCTCGGGCTCCCTGCGTGTGTGCGCTCGAGGGACGACGGCGCTGATTTCCTCATCACCTCAACACAAACACTTTATGAGCGGCCCGTTTCCCAGAAGCCTCCCGCCTGTGGTTTGGCGTCCCTGCTGAGGAAGTGGGTGTAGATGAGCGTGTCAGCAGACGCTTTCCGTCTGATCTTGAGCCATATGTGTTTTATGCTAAGCTCCTAGAATGTAATTAACAATTTAATGGGAATCATGTCGAGCCGATCCCCAGGTGAAGGCAGCAGTAGATCGCTCTGCTTCTAGCGTTCACTCGCTATCTGCTGCTTTACCTGAAAACCCATGGCCTTCCGCTGAAACTCACCGCTCTGACACTGAAACACGCCATTCACATGACTTGTGCAAGTCGAGGAGAATTTATAAATGTATCAGGGAACTGAATGTTTTCAGAAAATGTTTTGTTCTTTTTGTCTTCTAAGCGATTCCTAATGCAGTGATGTTTCTGAGCACAGCTCTGCTTTGTGCTATCGCTGTATTTCTGCTATGAATTTGTGTTTTCATTCAGTACATCTGCAGCTTTTGTTCAGACCAACATGAACAATATATTTAAATTAATTAATATTAAAATTATTTTGTTAAAAAAAAAAATATATATATATATATATATATATATATATATATATATATATATATATATATATATATATATATATATATTAGTGGTGGGCATAGATTAATTATTTTCATCTAGATTAATCTCACTGTAATCTTGGAATTAATCTAGATTAATCTAGATTAAAATGGCTAATTTGAATTCAGAATATGTATGCTACCCATATAAAATAATATATACACTGTCTCCGGCGAACAACAAGCGACGGACCAGAAGTCATTCATTTCCAATGGAAAGTAGTGCGGGAGCTGCGTGGAGTTAGGATCACATGCGTATTCGGATATTTTGGATCCGATTTGAGCCTCGGATACGTTCAAATATTCAAACTTCTTTCAAACCAGTTTAGGTTTTGCGTGATATAATATTTTTCAATAACGGTGATTATGATTTTTAAACAAATTTCCAATATTTCGATATGCATTACCAGTATTTCCCATACATTTATATTTCTCTCTCTCTCTCTCTCTCTCTCTCTCTGTCTCTCTCTCTCTCCATCACAGCTCCGTTCTCCAAGCCGCTGGTCACCTGGGGCCCAGAGTCGGCCCTGAGGCCCGGTGATGCGGTGGCCCTCAGCTGCGAGGCGTCCGGAGGTTATCCTGAAGCACAGGTGCTGTGGCAGGACGGGGCCGGACGCAATCTGACCGACAACATTACCATCTCACAGGTGGCCAACGAGGAGGGTCTGTTCAGCGTGAAGAGCGTCCTGACGGTGATCCTGGAGCCCAACAGCACTTACAGCTGCAGACTGATCCACCCGCTGCTGGGAGAAGAAGGACAGGCGTCTGTCACCATCAGCGGTGAGGAAAAACACACTCATGTTATTCTGAGACCTCCAGTGTGAACACACGACCACTGAGAGACTGTCACCACTTACATTACTGTGTCCAATCACCATCCAATATTGCATTTTCTGTTTTCCTTATCATTTTAGTAAAAACATTTGTGCATATTTTTTCAGTTTTAGTAGTAAAACAATATATATATAGCTTTTGTTCATTTTTACTTAATTTTGAATATTTTAGTAAAAAAAAAAATAGACAGGTTAAACTATTTTTTTTTTAATATATTGTGTTTAAGTTAATGTTTATTTTATGGTCTTAATTTGAGTTTCAATTATTTTAGTATATCAAGTTAAACTAAAAATAAAATGAGAAATATTGATAAAACTTTTTCATTGAAATATAGTTTTTATATATAAATATAGTTTTTTTTTGTTTTGTTTACTATAATAATGCTTTACCCAACCCAAAGATTATTCTTGTGTTTTTGTTTGTTTTTTGGCATATTACAAGGCTTTTTTCCATTGGGCAGAGGTCATTAAGGCTCTATATTCCTCACACAATCTATCGTAGACTTTATAAAACGCGACTGCTGCGATACGTGAAGTTCCTCTGTGTGAAAAAGAGCAACGTGAACATTCTATGAAATATCTTCTTTCTTGTTCCACCCAAAGGCAGCGCTCATTTCTGGCAGCACTTTCCCTCTAAAATCCTCGGTCAATTAAAACCTCCGCTGTGATGGCTTCGTGGACTTCTCTCATCTATTCCTCATCGCCAAACCCAAACAGGGAGAAAATAATAAATTGTTCAATAATGGTCCAAGAGGCATCGTCGTCATTGTTTAAATGAGGAAGTGGATGATTATTTCACAGATTGCTTCTTTGAAATGGGAACGGGCCTTTTGTGCTCAGATGAGGACCTAACACTGCATGTGTCTGTTCAGGGATGTTTAATGAATAAAGTACAGTTCCAGTGAGATTTGACAGTGCGTTCTGACGGATGAAGGTTGTGTGAGACTACACCTGTGCCGTCCGTGGATCATCCTGATCTTTACTTGTTAGTAAGCAAGCGTCAGAATCCGTGTGTGAGCCGAGCGATCACGCCGACCTTGTTTGATATGAAAATGCATTTGCATTTGTTTACAGCAGCTGCTGTGTGCTCAACAACTTCAGTAATTAATATTGACCTAGTCGCGTTTGCTTGTTCTTCTACAGCAAACAAGCGTGCAACCAGGATTCACTTTGAAACAAAGCGCGCCGCATTTAGAAGCGGTCAGATTTAGATCAGAAACACTTTGGATGCATTTCTCTAACTATTTATGGCAAAACCACTCTTCAGAGTGTGTAAAGCATCCGCTGTTTGAATGAAATGGAAAACAGGCTTTTTGATGACACATCATTAAAATAAAAAGTATACATGAAATGATTTCTTTATTTAATAGTTATTGCACAGTAAAACTGTGCTGCCATATGCAATCATTCGTGAAAAAAAAAATACTGAATACTGAAAGTACTGAATAAAAGAAAAGTCTTTTGCATCCCAATAGGAGCTCAGAACGTCTTTCTAAATGAGACGTTTAGGACTTTCTATAACTGAAGAGAGGAAATCTGTTTAGTATTCAAAAGAGGGTTTTCTGGAAGAGGACGAGACTCCAAGAAGCCTGTTAAAATGTCACACTTCTCTCCAAATTCCCAATGAAAAATTACAAAGTAACGCAGACGTGCCCCGAAGTGAAAGAAGGGAGTGGAAACAGACGTCTGTGAAGGTCGAGGAAGTGTCTGGATGCGGTCTGAGGTCAGAGAAACTTCATCTCAGTCTCAATTAGACACAATGTACTTCATCAATTAGCTTCTGTCTGTCATCATCTTCAGCTGCTCGTTTGAGACACTGATGGTTTGTGGAGAGGTTTATTCTCTGCAGAAGGATTCAAAAGAAGTAAAGACTGATGATCATGATATCAGAGAATGTATTAATGGAAGAAAATCTAATGGTCTGTAATATATATTTATACACACACATATATACATACAGTACATACCAAAAGTTTGGAAACATGACTATTTTTAATGTTTTTGAAAGAAGTTTCTTCTGCTCATCAATCCTGCATTTATTTGATAAAAAATACAGAAAAAAATGTAATATTGTGAAATATTATTACAACTTAAAAGAATAGTTTTCTATTTGAATATACTTAAAAAATATATATATATTCCTGTGATGCAGCGCTGAATTTTCAGTATCATTCCTCCAGCCTTCAGTGTCACATGTTACATCAGTCGATCACATGATCATTTAGAAATCATTCTAATATTCTGATTCATTATGAGTGTTGGAAACAGTTCTGCTGTCTAATATATTTGATCAATAAAAGGTTCAAAAGAACTGCATTTATTCAAAATAAAAAATAAAAATTCTAATAATATATATTCTAATAATATATTTTCTTTACTATAACTTTTTATCAATTAAACACATACTTGCTGAATTAAAATATTGATTTTATTTAAAAAAAGGAAAAAAAAAATACTGACCCCAAATTACTGTCCAGTAGTGTATATTGTTATTACAAAATATTTATATTTTAAAAACATAGCTTCTTTTTTTTTTTTTTTATTCATCAAAGTATCCTAAAAAAGTATCACATGTTCTGAAAAAAATATTAAGCAGCAGAACTGTTTCCAACTTTGATAATGAATCATCATATTAGAATGATTTCTAAAGGATCATGTGATAATGACACTAAAAATTCAGCTTTGCATCACAGAAATAAATGATCATTTAAAGTTTAATACATTTAAAATCTAAAATAATTATATATCACAATATTACATTTTTTTCTGTATTTTTGATCAAATAAATGCAGGCTTGATGAGCAGAAGAAACTTATTTCAAAAACATAATAGAACTATATAACATTTTATAATTTATTAAAATAATTTTATAGCGATTTCCCATGTGTCTTTAGACCCCAATGTATGGATAGACTGTGTTTTCAATCATAATTAATTTAAGATTAATCCTTATTGATTTCTGACACACCGATTAACTAGAAAGATGTAATATTGTGGAGCGCTGGTCAGTATATACAGCTGATGACAGACGTGGCTCAAAGACTCTGTCATTCTTCTGCACAGCAACAGTACCGCGGTAAGATCTGAGCTCTGCACGGACTCACCGTTACGTAATCTGCAGCGATCGACCTTGAGCTGCTGTAAGAGAGTGTGCAGACCCCTGCAGCTGAGGAGTTAACACAGGAGACCTATGTGCTTCTGAGAGTGGACGACCAGAACCAGAACCAGAACCAGAAAGAGCTTCACACAGCGGATTGTGTCTTGTGATGTCACTCTCACACACACACTTGTGTCAGGAGCTTCCAGCACAGCAGTTACTTTTCTAACTGCTGATCTCTCTGTCAGTACAATGGCCTCGCTTTAAAAGTCCTTCCACGTGTCAGCAGCTCAGAGAACGCAGGCGTGTGTGTGTGTGTGTGTGTGTTACATCATCACCGTCCATCTCTCTCTGCCGCCACAGCATTCTGGGTAAAAGCTGTGAGAAAGATCAGGAGATGCTGGAGGGAGCCGGAGCACACACTCGGATGCTTAGAAATGTAGCAATGGTGCTGTTGCTGTGGCGACGGTCTAGCACTGATGAACTGCTGCTGATGTCACCACAGAGATGGTTATGGGATGTTGCAGCGAAAATCCTCTTTTTTTTGTTCTGCGATCCAGTTTAAGATGATCTAGCGCTGTGCCAGCAAGTCCTTACATGTGTTTTGTGTGCATTTTTGAATGAAATAAAACACTCAACACAAAATGTTGACCATTTTGAGTTCATTATATAATGTTATATATAAGTAATATAATGCAAGTAAAGTTAGGATATTTCCAGATGCATTTATAGTTAGAGAAACATAGGTTAAAAAAAAACCTTTTGTCCATTGTTAAATGCTAGTTTAATGATGCGACATGGCATATACGTAAAAATGTATGTAAGCCAAGTTTTTAAAAAAGAGCTTAAAGAGTATTATGGAGAAGCTAACATTTTGCGTAGCCATAATTTCAAAAGATGACAGAAATGTCAAATACAAACATTTTATGTATGTAGCCTATATAATAATAATAATTATTATTATTATGATTATTATTTACAAGGAATTATCTTCTTTTTTAATTACTTTTAATTAGCTGTAATAAATCAAATACACTGCTGGACAATAATCAATCATTTGTAATCGATAATTTTTTCCTAATGGCAATTTTATGATTGTTTTATATAGCCTACTAGACTACATTCAATTAGCAATTATTTACATTTTACGCACAGAATAAGGTAGAAAATATACTTTATAGTTTCTGTACTGTAATAAATGTCAATTAGCACTGCATCATTCATAAATCGTTTGTGTTTTTTTAGTTTCATCGGTTCATTCTGCTTTTATTCAGTTTAGCTGCAGATATAGCCTGGCACGTCTACGAGAGCGAGATCGCTTCTCTTTCAGTGTGAAAACGTCTTCATCTCTATTTAACGTTTCCTCTCAATCAGCGAATGATTCTGAGAGAAAACGCGCCAGATGTCTGTTTGCTAATGAAACAAACGCTACTTTCATGCATCTGATTATCAGATAAATCTCGCGCTCTTATTTCAAGGTCGTTGTTAATGCTGTGGTTAATTTTAAAAGTTTCCATCGTATATTCGGTTCATCCTCATTGTTTAAAAACATTTATCATTCAATGGATCTGTGAGTATGATTTAGACACTTACATTTCTGCTCCGTCCATGCAATAAATACAGCTGTCGACGGCTCCGGCACTGGCCACGAGTCCTACAGATCACACGTCAGCTGCGTCAGAGACCAACGGAGCGCGAGCGCAAGTCTCATCAGGCGGTAAACAGTGGAGCGCGTGAAGGACAGATAAGAGGCACGATTCACGAACACTCTTCAAGGTCTCCATTAATTCGTGCGTGTAGTAATTTAATGTGTATACATTTTGAAAGCATTGAATCGCTATAGAAATCGCGATTCATTCGATTCTTAGCATTTTGAATCGATTGCTGTTCAAGATCGGCGATTCACGATTCAAAAATCATGTTTCAAATCTATGCATATAAATCGACAGGGTTTGTAATCGATGCATCGAGAAAACGAGTGAATCGTTACACCCCTACAAGCAAGGCTTCTGTCTTGATTTATGCCTTATTTACAAAACTATGAAAATCAGGCAGGAACAGGTTTTTATAATAAAAAAAAATAAATAAAAAAAATAAAAAAATGTTTTAGCGTAGAGATGAAATGATGGAGATCATTATCACTGCACACATCCAGATGCACATTTACAGTGTGTGCATAATTATCAGGCAAACTGATATTCTGATCATATTTTTTCCAAGCACATTTGACTAATTCCAAACCACATCAATCGTAATAAGTACTAGTAATTGTGTATTTAATCATTTACAAGTGATACATAATTGTAGATGAGGGTTTGGAATTGGTAAAATGTGCTTGGAAAAAATATCAGAATATAAATTAGTCTAATAACTGTAGTATCTCAGGGAAGCGATCCATGACCCCTGGCAAGCAGAACCAGCTTTACAGTAAAACTGCATGTAAGTTGCATTTAGCACCGTTTTTTTTTTTTTTTTCTCATGTGTTTGCATTGTTTTGCATAATTCATTTAGTGAATCGAGTGCTAAAACGATGCAGATGTCTCCCTCCGCGTCAGCATTTTCATTATCTCTTTCATTACTTTTTTCTTTCCTATCCTTCTCCCCCTGCTGTTTTTCATCTCTTCCTTTTAACTCTATATTTACTTCCTCTCTCTCTCTCTCTCTCTCTCTCTCTCTCTCTCTCTCTCTCTCTCTCTCTCTCTCTTTCTCTCTCTCTTTCTCTCTCTCTCTCTCTCTCTCTCTCTCTCTCTCTCTCTCACACACACACACACACACTTAACCAATGGCTGATATCTACATGTTACACTTTAACATAACCCTTCAATACTTCACTCTAGTGCTAGTGGAAAGATCACTGCATCACTGTGTTTCTCTCTTTCTCTTTGCATTATCATCTGGACATTGCCTCCTAAATGACTGGCTGACAGAGCCGGGCCCAGCTCACAGTAGCCTAAAGAGTCAAGTAAGCAGACAGAGAGAGCGAAACACAGAGGCGGACACACTGAGAGAGGATGATAGCGGCAAGAATGAAACCCTTTATTAGTCCTTGTCTCCTTCTCTTCCTCACCGGTCTAATTTGAATGTAATTAGCACATGCATTGGTAGGAGAAACTGCCATCTAAATGAGAGTGTTGTTAAGTCCTGTCACAGACACAAACAGCACTTTTCACATCGAACAGTAGCTTGATTGGCCAGGTCTCGAGATCACCCTACTAAACATCCCAAACCCAGAGACACACACCCTAGTTATACATAAAAAAAGTAAAGAACTCTACATCATTGTCTGCTTGAGCGACACACATTGTGTTTGTGCTTAATGTGGTTTTAGTTGTCTGAAAATGAAGTTGCTCTGGCTCTTCAACTTTACTCCAGAGGCCAGGAACTGATAGGAAAGCATGATTTAACACTTATACGGCCGCTGTTGTATCAACCACAAATGCAAAACAATTCTAATGTTAAATGTATGTTATATCATGCATTATGTTATTTTATAATATATAATCTGCTGTCTGTACTGTGTGCGAGTTGCAGAAGCTCCAGAGAGCAGCAGAAAGGCATTGGTGAACTGATAGCTGAGGTCACTGTAGCTCAACACAGCATGTTCAATAATCCTGTTGAACTTTGAACCGTGTCGCTGTCTATCATAAGTATGAAGTACAGAAAGAAGGGACACTTTGAAGTTGACCCAAGTGTGTTTAAAATCTGGAGCTCTGGGGCTCTGCTTTAATCCTTTAAATGTTGAAGTCTGTTCTTTAATCTGACTCCAGGCTGCTCTATTTAACACTGGTCAGGCACACACTCAACATTAAGCTGTCTGATGGGCTGCACATTAGTGCGGGTGATTTCTGACCCCTCCGGTCACAGGAAACGCCTCTAGCCCATCTATCCCCTCCTGACTGTTTTACCCTATCACACCACTTATGGTTTTTCTCGTATTAACTGTGCGTTTAATCTCCACACTTTCCGTATGTGTCTTCTGCTAACTGTATAAACAGATTCTGACTAGAGTTGTGACGTTCGCGAACGAACCGATTCTTTTGAACGGCTCATAAACATGAACGATGGGAGCCGAGTCGCGACTGGAGAGGAGCCGTTCTTTCTATCGTTCTTTTTTCCTATGCGTGTTCATACAAATGAGCTCCTCCAGGAGACAGAACAGTTATAGGGGGAGGGGCGCACCCAGCGCAGGCCAACCCTTTATAGCGTGATGATATTAGTTATTAGTTGTGCATGCATTTACATTGCATTTTGTGTTCATTTAAAACTTATTTTAAAATCATTAAAAATGTTCTTTTGTGATACTGTACTTGTATAGAAATGTTTCACTAAAAGCTGTTTTCCACAGACATTCATTGCAGCCCACTTTGTTATTGTTCATTGACTTGAAGGGGCTGATGTCCTATTTGCAAAGTTTACAGTAGTAATAGTATGTAGTATGTAGACATTTCCATTTTATTTATTCTAATTTTATCTACTTAAAAAAAAAATTAGTTTTCTATAAAAATGTTCTTGTGTGATAACAATGTTCTTGTGTGGAAGTGTTTGTAGTAAAAGCTGTTTTGCACAGAAATTCATTGCAGCCGGCTTTGTTTTTTATGTTTATTTGTGAGTAGGTATTGTATGAATAACATAAGTCAACGTAGTTTTACACACACACACACACACACACACACACACACACACACACACACACACACACTTTGTACTAAAGGTAAATCAAAATAATGATGTCACTGTCTAAGCAGAGGGATTTGTGCAACCCTATGGAATATAGTCGACACATGAGAAATGAGGTAATAATCAATATTTCAGAATAATTCAAACTCAGATATTGGTGTGAGATATCTGAGCTTTAATTATTTGACTACAAATCTCACCTCATAATACCTCCCAGTGATTATTTCCAGGATAAACTGAGATGCTCCCAAGCTGGCTTCTTAAAACTGACTAAATATTTAAAAAGAGCCAAAAGAGCCATTCTTTTGAACGGCTCTTTGAAAGGAACGGATCGCGAAGATCCGGATCCCCTCAAAGAGCCATAAATCCCATCACTAATTCTGACAGTGATTCGTTGATCAGTGCTGTTTGAGTGAATTCACAGCTGACACTCGATTCTGACATTCGCACGTGACAGTTATGACACTTTATGCTATTCGGCAAAGTCACAATGAGAGTAGGTTGCATTGATTAGCATTACTGACATTAAGTGGCTTCAGTTCCTCACTGGAAACCTGTTCTGTCCCTTTATTGCAGCATATTTATTTGTAGTTATCATTTAAATATATTTCCATATGTATTTTACATAGTTAAATATGTGCTTCTAGTACTCCCACTAGTACACTAGTATTCCTCTACTCACACAAATAAACTTGGTCTCCCACTTGTTCACTAGTATTACTAGTACTAGCACTCTAGTACTCACATGAGTATGCTATTATTCTAATACTCATACAAGTATTCTAGTACTCACACAAGTACACTAGTATTCCAATACTCACATAAATACACTTGGTCTCCCATTTGTTAACTAGTATTACTAGTATTACCACTCTAGTACTCATAAAAGTATACTAGTACTCACACAAGTACACTAGTATTCCAATACTCACATAAATACACTTGGTCTCCCATTTGTTAACTAGTATTACTAGTACTAGCACTCTAGTACTCACATGAGTATACTAGTATACTAGTACTCTAGTACTCATACAAGTATTCTAGTACTAACAAAAGTACACTAGTATTCCAATACTCACACAAATACACTTGGTCTCCCATTTGTTCACTAGTATTACTAGTACTAGCACTCTAGTACTCACATGAGATTACTAGTATACTAGTACTCTAGTACTCATACAAGTATTCTAGTACTCACACAAGTACGCTAGTATTCCAATACTCACACAAATACACTTGGTCTCCCATTTGTTCACTAGCATTACCAGTACTAGCACTCTTGTACTCATAAAAGTATTCTAGTAAGTGAAGTGACATTCAGCCAAGTATGGTGACCCATACTCAGAATTTGTGCTCTGCATTTAACCCATCCGAAATGCACACACACAGAGCAGTGAACACACACACACACTGTGAGCACACACCCGGAGCAGTGGGCAGCCATTTATGCTGCGGCGCCCGGGGAGCAGTTGGGGGTTCGATGCCTTGCTCAAGGGCACCTAAGTCGTGGTATTGAAGGTGGAGAGAGAGCTATTCATGCACTATCCCCACCCACAATTCCGTCCGGCCTGAGACTAGAACCCACAACCCTTCGATTGGGAGTCCAACCCTCTAACCATTAGGCCACGACTTCCCCTGTACTCACACAAGTACACTATTATTCCAATACTCACACAAATACACTTGGTCTCCCACTTGTTCACTAATATTACTTGTACTAGCACTCTAGTACTCACATGAGTATACTAGTATACTTGTACTCTAGTACTCATACAATTATTCTAGTACTCACACAAGTACACTAGTATTCCAATACTCACACAAATACACTTGGTGTCCCATTTGTTCACTAGTATTACCAGTACTAGCACTCTTGTACTCATAAAAGTATTCTAGTACTCACACAAGTACACTAGTATTCCAATACTCACATAAATACACTTGGTCTCCCACTTGTTCACTAATATTACTTGTACTAGCACTCTAGTACTCACATGAATATACTAATACTCTAGTACTCACATAAAAACTCTAGTACTCCCACTAGTACACTAGTAAACACACCAGTATTCAAACTAGTACTCTCGTACTCACACAAGTACACTAGTATTCCAGTACTCACACAAATACACTTGGTCTCCCTCTAGTTCACTAGTTTTTTTTACTAGTAGTAGCACTCTAGTACTCACATGAGTAAAGTAAAACTCCCACTAGTACACTAGTATTTTTTTAATTGCATTTATTTGTATTTATAATTTAAATATATTTCCATATTTATTTAACATAGTTTAATAGGTGCTGCTAGTACTCCACACAAGTACACAGAACTTTACTAGCACTCACACAATTCATGTTAATTCTCACACTAGTGGTCTAATACTCATACTAGTACTCCCACCACTAGTGCTAGTGAATTCAGACAAAACTGCACACATACTGTATAAGAATATTCTTTTGAATATCTTCTGCTAATTTTTCTTCTCTGGTAAATGTGTCTTGTTTTAAGGATGTTCAGATATTTTTACTGGAAAATACAAAAATAACTTCTATTATGAAGAGAGATCCTGGATTTATGTTTGAAGTTTGCTGTGCTAGTCCATACTTTTTGCTTGTGAACCGGTAAAGACTTCCTGTCTATGTTTTATAAATATTTTTTTCAAATCTCATCTCATGGCCGTAGCAGATCATCTCTTTCTGTGTTGTGGTACACATCCTACAATGATTTGATGATCTATCTCTGTTTACTCGTGAGCTGGTGTGAGCAGGAATTGCATTGCATCACTCTTTCACAGCGAGGCAGGCGCTGCAATCCCAGATCTGCTCGATGTGGAGGGTGTTTTGTAAAGCTATTAAAGATTCACATCTGCTCCCTTCATGCTGCTGTAGTAAACACACACATAGAGAGAAAGAGAGAGAGAGATCGGCTTAAAAAATGCTCTCTGTATGGTGGACCAAGTGTAGAAAAAATCTAATACATGCAAATAAATGATTCAGCTTAGCAAATCTACTTTATATTCTGTATAATTGTGGCAGATCTGTAAGACTATGCAGTATTAAATTGGGTGAAACTTTACAATTAAAAATCATTTATTCATTTGTTTTATGTTTGTTCATCTATTGATTTATTTTTTATTTATTTTTACTCTTTGCTCATCCTGTACATAGTGCTGGTATTTTACTCTAAATGCTGTAAATGATGTAACATTTAATTAATTAATTTTTTTCACATTTATTAACATGTTTTTAGCATTTTAATATTTTCAAATTTAATATTTAGTTCAGTTCAATTCAGGTTTATTTGTATAGCAATTTTTACAATACAAATCATTGCAAAGCAACTTTACAGAAAATGACGTTTCTACAATATTCTTATAACTAGTGACTGTCAGTTTATGTGTACTGTATATAACAGAGACATACAGAAAAAATCTATTAAAGACATAGTCAACCAGACGATGAACATTATTAACAGCAATTATTATATGATGCAATCACATTTGTAGCAATATTAGGTCATTCTGTATGTTGTTTCAGGGTTAGCATCATCTGAGGTAAATCTTGTGGCAAAACAGAGAAACAAATAAAGACATAATTAGCGTAGCTGCTGTTCCAACAAAGTAGAATTAATTAGTTAAGCTAAAGAATAATACTGCACTTTTGAGTGCATAGTTAGGTACACATGAGCTAAACCATTTAGGGCCTTATAGGTAAGTAATGATAATTTGTAACTGATACGGAACTTAATAGGTAACCAGTGCAGAGACTGTAAAATTGGGGTAATATGATCATATTTTCTTGACCTCGTAAGGACTCTAGCTGCTGCATTTTGGACGACCTTTAGCTTGTTTATTGAAGAAGCAGGACAACCACCTAGAAGTGCATTACAATAGTCCAGTCTAGAGGTCATGAATGCATGAACTAGCTTTTCTGCATCAGAAACAGATAACATGTTTCGTAGCTTGGCAATGTTTCTAAGATGGAAGAATCAAGAAAAGTTCTTGTCTAATATAACACCCAGATTTTTGACTGTAGAGGAAGTAACCAATAATATCCATTTATTAAGCACACTTTCCACTAATGTTTTTATTTCTCTCATATAGTTCTCATTTGTTCATTTCTTCATTGCAGGCGATAAAGAAAATGAATTATTTGATCAGTCAACCAATAGCCTAAACAAATCCCCTCATTATAAAAATACAGAAATGAATACTAATTTTATGCTGATTTAATACTAAATACTTTATATACTGATCCATTAGTATATCAATACAAATATATTTACATGTAATACTAAATTGGGTGAAACATTAAAATTAAGCTGTCTTTCTTTTGCAGTTTTTCACGTTTCTTCTCAGTAGTTTCTTTTCAATTTTAATTCTGTCGTGCTTACTGTAAAAAAATAATAATACTTTCAATGAAATGCAATGCATAGACCATCAGTGCATAGACTGAGAGGTTCTGGAGATGAAGTGAACACAGCAGTCCTTATTATGTGTGACTAAGTGTTCGGGCTAAATCACACATCACTGTTTTTAGCCAAAGAACATGGTCTCTGGTGTGTCAGAAAGCGTTTGTGAATGTGAAGATCTGTTCATTTGTGCTGCAACCACTGAAAAAGTGCTGCTTGCAGAAGAGTGGATTGTAAATAAGTAAATGAGCATATAAATAAATAAAGCACTGGAGGTCTGGAGGGGAAGGTGCTGATGGCCGTTAGGTTTAATTGATGCTTTGGGGAAAGAGAGAGAATGAATGGAAATCAAGGCCTTCGACTTCACTGCTGTACAGAATAAACCGAACTCATCTGCATTTCAGCTCTGCTCACAAATCACCAAACACAAGTCCAAGAGTCCTTGAAAAAATCAAGTGTTTTTCTTAAGATGATTTGTGTTAAAGCACAAACTCTCTCTGCTTGGACTCCCACGCGCTCCTCATTTACGGATTTCAAGCTTGAAGGTTCTGGGGCTGAAACAGATCTCTTATTTCTGTGTAACGTGGCGTTTGACCCGGAGCTGCTGCTGTTCTTCTCTTGCTGCTGCTGTAATTAAATTGTGCAGCATTAATCGCATTAATCACAGATGGCAAAAATATAGAAGAAATATTTATATAAAATATAATCATGTCATGTGTCACACCGGCAGTGTTGTGGGTAACGCGTTACAAAGTAAAGCGTTAGAGTACTCTAATTACTTTTTTCCTGAAATGTGTAACTTAACGCGTTAGTTTCGTGCGTAAGTAATCAGTAACTTCGTTATTTTTTTAAAAAAGTAATCCGTTATTTTAAGGAAAGGAAAATCCCGACTGCAGCCTGCTTTTTGTCAGACAGTAGTCCTAGGTCTACTGTGCCACCTGCGGATGTATCAGCGGAGCCGAAGCTCTGTGATCGTAAAGTCAATGGCTGTGATGCGTCTGTGCCCTGCGCCTGACCCTGTGTGTGTGGGTTTTTTTTTTTTCCGAACTCCCGGCAAGATGGCAGAGAGGACAGCGTTTGGTTTATGGAAGTACGCACATTATTTTCAATTTGTCAACGAAAAAGAAATCGACTGTCGGACAAACGTTTCGAAAATCTGCTTCTGCTACGTTTTAATCAATACTTTGAAGAGTAAATGTAAGAGGACTGTGTTACAGCGAATTTAGGCTTGTGACTGTGAGTGACACTTTAATACTAATTAGTTCGGCTATTAAGCGATTTGTCATTTGCCTGTGTGGCAGTGAAGGATTTAATTCGGTTTGTTATCATTTTTGTCTGACAGGCAGCTGTTAATTTCTGTTAGATCGTTGGCTGGCTGGTTGTTCATCATTTCTAAATGGATTTAAATCTGCAAGCCTGTTTAAGGTTGTGTTTACAAGTAAGCATACTTGTACTTTGATAACTGCATTATGTAAAGTTAAAGAAAAATCAGGAGTTATCTTGTGGTGCTCATAATATACAGTAGCCTAGGCTACCCGGGCTGGGTAACGTTAGGTGCGAATTTTGATTAATAATATGTTCTGTGATAATAAATAAATAAAACGCCATGTGGAATAGCCGATTGCTGACTGTCTTTCCTGTTATTGTTATCCTGCAGTGTTAATTTAGTCGGATGACTGACGTTATTCATTGTCGGGAGTCACGACTTTTAGGTGCATTTAAAGGGGCCGGGGGCTGTGTCTGTCATGTGTGAGCTGCTGCAAACGGCTTTTAATTTTTGGTAACGCATGAGTACTCTAACGCGTTACTTTTATGAATAGGTAACGCTGTATTCTAACTGATTACTTTTAATTGATGGTAACGTTGTAACTTAACTAACTACTTTCCAAAGTAACTATACCCAACACTGCACACCGGTACAATGTCATTTTATTCTGTTCTTCACCATACAGTTGTGCTAATTCATACTTTCTACATGGGCCATAAAATAACAATACATGTTATGATAAACTATATACATTTTTACAGTCTTTTTTGTAATGACTAATATTATAACAAGTATACAATCATTATAAATGAATACTAATAATTATTATTAATTAAAAATATAATAATTTAAACAATATAAAAAAATGTAAATAAAATTCAAATATAACACTATATATATTATATTTCACAGTGATAAAAAATCTTCAGACTTGATTTTCCTCAGCAGTTCTCATTTCTATAATGCAAAAAAAACAACAAAAAAACAATAATGCTATTTGAACAGTAAATTATTTAGACATAATTGTTGTATTAGCTCTACTTCCCGTAATTTGTTGATTTAAAAAATTGTGCAGGATGTTTCTCATTACTGTATTACAGTAATGAGAAACTAATGAGAAGCATTAAGAGAAAGCATCTATTAGAATAAGTAAAATTACAAATGAGCTCAGAAGTAAAATATCTGGATGTGTTAGAGTCATGAGGATTAGAGCGGAGTGTTTCATGCTTCAAATTTTCTTTATATGAGATATTTATCCTTTGATTTTGGGCTGAAATATGACATGGCTTTATGATCTTGGTTAGATTCACTCATGCACTGCAGTAAACGAGTTGTTAGTGTTATGTTCATTCATTTATTCATTTACAAACTATTTTATTTTAAGAATTATGAAAAAAGTAAATATTTATATTTTGAAAAAAGTATGTAATTGTTTATTTGTTATATAAAAAATTATATTAAATAATATGACATGAAGTAAACATCACTATTTAAAAATAAATAAAACATGTGATATATGTGAAATTACATTAGAAATTATGACAAAGAAAATATTTATATTTTGAAAAATGAAAGATTTTGAAAAATACAAAAATATATAATATAATATTGTATTAAATATTTTAAAAAAATAAAGTCATTTATTTTTTATATTATGATTTTATAATTTTTATTAAATATTATATTCTCAATTTGAAAAATAACAAATATATAACATAACAATATAATATAATTGTAAATATTTTGACGTGCAATAAATGTTTTGAAAAAAGCAATTATATTATATTAGAATATGAATTATATTAGAATTAGAATTATGACACAAAATATTATTTAGATTACTAATCTAATTCAAACATGCATTTCAGTGGTCTGAGACGTTCCGACCACGGTGTGTATGATATCTGTAGGCATCCGGCTCAAGCAGCCGCATGTCATCTGCTCAGGTGTGTTCTCAGGTGTGTTGATCTGAGTGTGAGCCGGAGCTCTGTTAACATCAGGGCTCTCGCACTGCAGCTGATGCTCTGAGAGATAATTAAACATTCAGAGAGCCCAACTATTCAGCTGATCATTGCCCAAAAACAAGTGAGGGAGTGAGAGAATGAGGACGAGTGGAGAAATCAATGCCTCAGCGGCGTGGGAGAGCTGATGTCTGTCAGGCGTCTACGTCACTCGCTGCGCTCCGTCTAATGAGCTTGCTTTGAACCGCGGACACACACTTAATTAGCTGTCCTGCTCCGCTTATTTCTCCCTTCATCTTTCTTGCAGTTTTCTGTTGACCTCAAAATAAGAAGTAGAGCTTTAGGGAAGGGCCAAAATACATCGTTTTACAATCAGCTAGTTTTGGGGTTGTCTTGATGACTAGAAAGCCTTGGATAATAACTACTATTGCATAATCAATAATCAGATTATCTATCTATCTATCTTGTTAGCAAGTGGCTAAATGTGGCTACAGTTTACAGTCTCACTCTCCACACTGAAGAGAGGGGCGGGGTCAGTGGAGCTCATTAGCATTTAAAGGGACATGCACCTAAACGGCTCGCTGTGAACAGAGCTGTTTTTGACAAGTTAAAACATTGTAGTTTTACAATACCACTGACAGCTAATTTTAACTATAGTATGTTATCTACTTTTAATTAAGATCCTTAAAAATAATATCAATTTGTGGAAAACTGGCATCTGACGACCACTTTTAACTATATTGTTTTATTACCATCTTTTAAAAAGTATGCTAAAGGGAACATGACACATACAGTTTTGACCAATCTCATGCTAATCTTGAGTAACTATAGAGCAGTACTGCATCCTTCATATCTCTGAAGAGTTTAGTTTTATCAGATTTATAAAAGACAGGTACAGCTTTACGATCCTATCCAAAAACAGCCGAGCACCTGCAGCTAGATCTTTATTCGCTGGCACTGCTTCATCTTTCACCATCAGATGCTGTGCAACTCCAGCGCCGAACTGGGCCTTGTTTATAAAACACTTGTCACCAAAATGATGGGAACAGACAAACACTCTTACAGAAAAAACGAACTGCGTTCACTGTTCATGTAACTCTGAGTTCTTTGGGAAGCTGAACAAGGTCAATATTCTTCTCAAGCTTCTTGTTAACTTGCTAACAAAGTTTAGAAACTTTGATCATGTGTATTGGCAACCCAGCTCTTTAACAGTGTAAATAACTCAGCATGAAATAGCATTTAACTCCAGAGCAGTGTTTGGATATGACTGCGGTGCTAACACTTGGTAGCTAGATGGAGTTTATGCTCTGGTCATCTCTGTCAGTACGGAGCGGTGATGTTCGAAGTGTGTTGTTTATGGAATCAGAAACATCTCTTCTGAAAACTAATAGGACAGCATTTCATTTCCTCCGCTATAAAGTAATCCAATCAAACTCACAGAAAGAGGAAGAGTGTCTCTAGACAAACGTGCTGATCTGAAAGGAAACCTCAGAGATGCATCTGTCCACATCTTCATCTCTTCTCCTCCTCTCACACACACAGGTGGTCGCAATACATTTTATTGAGGAAACAACAACAGCGCGGTAACAAAAAAAAGCGATCACCTTCCCCTCATTGTGATGAATGCTTACCGTCAGACACGAGCCCAAAGTCATTTATTGAATCCGAATCCCTCTAAAGGGAAGAAATCAAATCGGAGGCCGTCTCGTGTCTTCCTGTTTAGCTAGTCCCTGTCCTCTGACATTTCTGGCTCGCCGTCTTTGTGATTGCATTTAGTGTTATTATTGCTAATCAGAATTAATGGAGAGATCACTTAGCGGGCTTTCTGGAGGTGGGGACAATACATAGACGGAAAAATAAAAATGACTAATCTTTCAAATGTCGGGGGGCTCTGGGAGGGGCAGGCGGCAGGATTTCTGATGTGTTTGGAGAGGCACTTTTAGGGACTCAAACAATGAACAACCTCAAGTGTGATACAAATAAGACTTATTAGTTATATATAAAACTAGTCTAACATTCACACACATTTTAACAATTGATTTAAGCCCTCAGGACTTGAGTGAGCCAATGAGGAATGATACATTTTGGAGGGAAAGTTTATGACCCTTTGTCCTCAGGTATGGACTGTTATATATTTTTTAACTCACAATCATGTTGCTCCAAACCTGTCTTACTTTCCTTCAGTTTTAAATCGCTTAAGAAGTTAATGAATGTTTCAAGATGTTTTTGTCCATATAATAATACTGAAATAATTAACAACTTTAGAACCTATGAACTTTATTGTATGTCCATGAAAGATATTTTATGATTCAAAATATTTTATTTTGTGCTTCACGTTTAGAGCGACAGTCAGTCAATGATGACATACTTTTCTGTTTTTGGGAGAACTATCAAAACAAAACAAAAAACAGCACGTTTGGACTAGGGCTGCACAATGTTGGGAAAAAATGACATTGCAATATTTTATTTTTCTGTGATATATACTGCGATATGAAATCTAATCTAAATTTTTCTTACGACACATCGTGCCAGGTTTGATGTCATTAACCCTCTGGGGTCCGAGGTGATTTTGGGGTGATGCCGTCAGAATGAGAGTCCATACAGCTAAATACATAAATAAATAAACGTCTTAAATGACCTCATTCTGACGGCACCCATTCACTGCAGAGCATCCATTGATGAGACACTGATGCAATGCTATATTTCTACAAACCTGATGAAGAAACAAACTCATCCTGATCTTGGATGGTCTGAGGGTGAACACATTTTCATTTTGGGGTGAACTGCTCCTTTAATGGGGAACACAAAGAAGTAAATAACTAATGAGATGGTTTGTGCTCAGCTCCGCCCGTCTGTTTGTCTGTCTTGTGCTCGGATGTGTTTGTATAAGGCTGGTTTCTCCTCTAGGCCTAGCATTGTGCGGCAGTGACTCTCTGTGTGACGAGTAAAAGCAGCGAGCGATAGCTTTGATCAGCTGCATCAGGAGAGGTTTGGCCCGGAGGTGTTTCAGCTCTATTCCAGGAGATGAAAGCAGAGCAACGGTGGAGACCCTGCAGAAGCAGAGCCGCTCTGTTCACTCTGACTGTGAGAGGGGGGCGGAGCCTGGAACTCCCGCGGCTGCCATGGAGACACGTCATTCACAGTCCCCCAAAACAAGACGCTTTATGTGTAATCGCTCTTTTTTCTCTTAATTTCAATTATTTAAGTTTTTGTTTTTATATTTGTTTAAACATTAGTTTTTATTTTATGAAATTAAATTTTATTTTAATTTATTTATTTAAAATAGTTTTTTTTGTTTTATTTTACTAGTTTTAGTTTATAATTTGTATTTCATTCTAAAAAAAAATCATTCTAGCACTTTTTTTTTTTTGTGTAAAATAATCTTATTGTATTTTATATCATATTTTTATTTTACTTATTTATTTGTATTTTATTTAATTATTTCATTTAATTTTATTTTCCCTGTTTATCCCAATGGCATTTTTAACTTTGCAACATTTAATTTTGAATAAATGAACAGTCAATATTGTGACTCATCCCTGTACTTGACATTTTACAATCTCTATAGAGCACTAAAACCGAAAAGAGAGGGAGTACGAGTCATTTCTGAGCTCCATTCACTGCCTGTTGTGTGTCAGACCCACTACTAGAACATAGTGTTGGAAATGTAAGTGATATACAATTATTGTATGTGTCTGCAATCAGAATTAGGAGACTTGAGAAAGTGTTGGAGGTGAGAGCCAAGATGCACGTTTGTCCTTGTGTGTCTTTGGCAACTTAGAAAGAGAGCAGGATAGAAAGAGATGAATAAGGGCTTCCAGAGGAAGATGATGGGTGATGAGAGACGTTTGGGATGTATCTATAACAGAGGGAAGGAAAATCACATCATCAAACAATAGTAAGAGAGAAATATGAGCCTACAGGTCTTTAGGGACAACATTGCTGAAAAGCTAGACTTTTACAACATTTATCTTCATCAGGCCACCTTCAGCAGGAGAGAGAGAGAGAGAGAGAGAGTTATATGGGTTTGAGAGGGATTCTTACGTGGAAGAATTGTAACCTCGTTTTTGTAAGAGTAACTTACTATCTATTTACAAATTAATAGTAAAAATCACCTGTCTATGTAGTTACATAAAGAACAGACAACCTCATAATTATCTATGTGCATGTACATTACATGAATAACTTTGGGCAAGATTATTTTATTTTATTATTGTATTTTATTTTATGTTTTCATTTAAATACATATGTATTTTTTATTTATTTAATTACATTTTGTTATTAATTAGCCTATTAAATTTTAACCGAAATGTGGTCATATGCTGCAATGCTGTCCTAATTTTTCCTAGGAACATGATTTTTTTTTTTTCTGTTCATAAGAGAGCGGAGTAAATCAGATCTTCACGGTTATGAAATTTCATAGGCATCTGTGCGGTGTAATTTTATAAGATTTAAACTTTCTCTGACCTTTGTTAATAAGCTTGAGCGAGACTGATTGGTCTCCATGAGGACTGTGTACGAGAGCGCACCACACTTTCACCATGTTCTGCTCATATGGCTCAGAAATAAAGAAATAAATAGCAGTGAATTTAATCTGCTGTCTTATTAACCTTTAGAAGAGATTTTTGAACACATGGAGAGTGTAATTCTGTCAGTGTCCACAGCTTCTCTTTAGCAGGTTTCTCTGCACTTCTACAAATGATAACAAATCTGGCCACCTTTATCTGGGCTCTTTCTTTCTCAGGGGCCACATACATCGATGTACATCCTCTGTCAGTGCTGTCCACTGCAGATCATCTATGTGTTCGTCTGTGAGTTACCAGGGGAAATAAAGCCAGGTTTCTTTCTATGTAATTGACTTTTTTTGGAACATGGCAGGTTTGAGCTGATACATACATGGACAGCGCTCAAAGACATTAATAAACTACCAGCTGTAGTATTGATTTCTAAGCATTCACAATTACTGCCCATCACATTTGTGCCAAGCCTGTTTTTTTTTCTTTTAGCTGTGAAGAGGATGTTGATATGTTTTAAATGCTCACTATTTTCATAGTCACCCACTTAGAATTTCAAGAGCCATCAGTGGAGAAATGAGAAAGAGTGTTTTAATGTGTCAGATACTCTGAGGTGGCCGTGGATAGCTTGTATTCAGCATTAGACTGATGTCTTTGGGCCATGTGTAGTGTATTGCTGTTTTCAGTGTCTTGTGGCTCATCAAGTATTTTATTTTATTTTATTTTAATGCTGCTGATGATGATGCTGATGATAATGACACTGATGATGCTGTTGCCGATGCTGCTGCTGCTGCTGATGATGATAATGCATCTGATGCTGCTAATAATAATAATGCTGCTGATGATAATGATGCTGCAACTGATGATGCTGCTGATGCGAATGATGCTGCTGATGATAATGACATTGATGATGCTGCTGCTGATGATGATGATAATGCATCTGATGCTGCTGCTGCTGCTAATAATAATAATGCTGCTGCTGACGATGACTGATGATAATGACATTGATGATGCTGCTGCTGCTGATGATGATAATGCATCTGATGCTGCTGCTGCTGCTAATAATAATAATGCTGCTGCTGACGATGACTGATGATAATGACATTGATGATGCTGCTGCTGCTGATGATGATAATGCATCTGATGCTGCTGCTGCTGCTAATAATAATAATGCTGCTGCTGACGATGACTGATGATAATGACATTGATGATGCTGATGCCGATGATGCTGCTAATGCTAATGATGCTGCAGCTGATGCTTTTAATGATGATGCTGCTAATGCTAATGATGATGCTGCTAATGCTAATGATGCTGCTGCTGATGCTAATGATGATGCTGCTGATGATGCTTCTTCTGCTGCTGATAATGACACTGATGATGCTGATGCCGATGCTGATGCTAATGATGATGCTGCTGCTGGTGCTGCTGCTGCCTTTGCTGATGATGCTGCTAATGCTAATGATGCTTCTGCTGCTGATGATGATAATAATGCTGCTGCTGCTGATGATGATGATGCAGCTGCTGCTGCTGCTGATGCTGCTGATGATGCTGATGCTGATGCTAATGATGCTGCTGATGATGCTGATGATAATGACATTGATGATGCTGATGCCGATGATGCTGCTAATGCTAATGATGATGCTGCTGATGCTGCTGCTGCTGATGATAATGACACTGATGATGCTGATGCCGATGATGCTGCTGATGCTAATGATGATGCTGCTGATGCCGATGCTAATGATGCTGCTGCTGCTGCTGCTGCTGCTGATGATGATAATGACACTGATGATGCTGATGCCGATGATGCTGCTGATGGTAATGATGCTGCTGCTTTTCCTGCTGATGTCTCTGATGGTGCTGCTGCTGATGATGATGCTGATGATAATGATGCTGATACTACTGCTTTTGCTGATTATGCTGCTTATGATGCTGATGATAATGACATTGATGATGATGATGCTGCTGCTGCTTTTGCTGATGATGGTGATGTCAATTATGATGCTGCTGATACTGCTGATGATGAAGCTGATGATGCTGATGCCGATGATGCTGCTGCTGATGATGATCATGCTTATGTCTCTCTTTCTGCAGCTCAGGGTCTGGTGTTTCCTCCGCTGGCGCTCTGGCTGACCGTGGCTCTGGCTGTGTGTTTGCTGGCTCTGCTGGTCGCTCTGGCAGTCGTCTGCTGCAGGAAGATCAGAGAGAGCTGTGAGGAGATGAGAGCTGGTGAGGAACACATTACATAACCATAGTCTGCATCTCTGTATCCTCATCTGCTCTTAACATGTGCAGCTGAGTTTAGGCCTGGTCTCATTCTCAGATGTCATGACCTCGACACACTTTAATATTATTGTTTATTATTTTAGACCGGCTTTAAACTAATTGTGGTGGGTCACTCAAAATTTCTAGAAGTCAAACGCCATGCCACTCACTAGCCACAACTCTGGCTACACAAGGCCTACTGATGAGAGAATGTATTTTTCCTATATGTACATATGAAGTAAATTATAATAAAAAGTGTGTGTGTCTGTTCATTTAAGTTAAATAAGTTAAATATATTTAATGTTTAATTATGTAATTATAATAATACAGTATGTCAATATGATAATTTTGATAATTAAAATGAATTTTGAAATGTAAAAATAATAAAAATATATTACATTTAAAAATAAATAATGACATGAATCATGTGTTAACCACATAATTAAAAAAAATTCAAACGACATGTAAAAGTGCATTTTGAATAACCCTTTAAAAATTAAATCAAAATCATAACCACGTTAAAATTGAATTTACAAAAAGGATACAATGGTATATGAAACAAACACACGCATATATACACATTTTTATATTTTTTAATTTAATACTAAATATGGTAGATAAATACATAATTTTTTTTTTTTTTTTTATAATTCTAATAAATCATGATTAATCACCAAATATTTTATTATATTATAATATAGTAAGCTGTATACATCTAGCAGTACTATAATGTTACATAACACACACACACACACACACATATATATATATAATGTATAAGGGCCAACAAGTGCTAAGCATCTCTCGGGGAACTCCTTCAAGACTGTTGAAGACCATTTCAGGTGACGACCTCTTGAAGCTCATCAAGAGAAAGCCAAGAGTGTGCAAAGCAGTAATCAGAGCAAAAGAACCTAGAATATGACATATTTTCAGTTGTTTCACACTTTTTTGTTATGTATATAATTCCACATGTGTAAATTCATAGTTTTGATGAAAACTCTTTGAATGAGAAGGTGTGTTCAAACTTTTGGTCTCTACTGTATATATATATGTGTGTGTGTTTGTGTGTGTGTGTGTTTTCAGATAATATTTAAAACAATGTAATACATAACATTCTATGTTTGATCTTAGAAAGGGGGTCCCTCACAAGTGAATCATCTTTTTTGTTGTTTCGGTCCCCCTTGGTGAAGATAATAGTGTGCAAACTTACACATTACACACAGTTTGTTGTTGGCTGTGTGGCTCAGTACACTGCTCTGAGCTGAATGCTGAAGCCAGAGGAGTCCTGTTCTGCCAAAACCCACTCTCCTCCTGTGTCGCTGAAGTTCATTAGTGCCACGAGATAATTAGTCGCACCGTGTAACTAGGGAGCGCAGAACTTGGAGGTTGAAATTACAGGAAGAAAGACTGATGTGTGGAGGAGAAGCGCCAGCAGAGAGATAGAAATGGATTCAGTCGTCACGTGAAGGGAACAAGAGGCGTAATGAGATCTGGAGCAGGAGACATTTAAATAAAGGTCACTGCAGCACTGCATTGGACCCCTGGGCTTTTAAAAATACATCTGCAACTGTGAGACAGAGAGTGGGGAAAAGAGTAAATATCTGTCCGGAGAACGACAGCAAACAGTGAAATGGAATGAGCAAGTGGAGAGTCCAGAGCAAATAAAGCAACTCTTTCTCCAGTAACCCATGCAGGAATTCTGGAATAAGATTTGGTGAACGGGTCAGCAGCCTGTTGAAGTAATTGAGTTGTTGAGTGAGTCAGAAACTGCTCTCCCACTCCACTCCTGCTGTTTCTGTCTCTCCATCAGTCGCCTGGCTTTTGAGCTGAAATCTGGCCCTGTAATTATCCTATTCCACGTCTGGCTCTCACTGGAGCACTTGCTCCTGTATCAGCTTGTCATCTGCTCTTAGTCAATAACATTTTCAGTTTGACATGGTAAAACTGCAGACATGTTTTGCAGCTTAGCTTACAGTTTATCTTGTGCCTTAGTTTATTAGACCACTTAAGAAATTAATTGTATAGACATAATACAAATAAAAATACAAATTATTTGCGTAATACTTTATTTTAAGGTGTCCTTTTTACACATATTGCATGTACTTAGTGTCATAAAACAAGTAGTTATGCATAACTACAGGGAAGTAAACCCGAGCCAAACCCTAATAATATAGTAAGTACATGTAGTTAATTAATAATACGTCATAATTACACTGTAACAGGGACACATTAAAATAAAGTGTAACCATTTTCTGTATAAAATAAATTATTAGTAATAGTTTCAATAATATGCATTTAATAACAGTAATACTTAAAATTTAATACTAACATTTCTGGTAAATATAAATATGTATGTGTAATTATATAACATAGGTTAAATTGTGAATAGGTTAAAAAGCTTTAATAATATTAATTTGGTAATTGTGTAAATGATAAACAAATATAAATGTTTAAATTAAGTTATATAAATAGATTAAATACTATTATTTATTTAAATAATTAAATGTAATATGAATGAATGAAGCATATATATAGTGCTTTATTATGTATAGGTGAACACTCAAGGTGCTTTACAGTCACGGCAGCCAC
>NC_039260.1:24780653-24856083 GCF_003368295.1 Carassius auratus
TTATGAAACTCCCATTGTGTGAGATGAAAGTATTTCCTCTGCACACACACACACACACATTCTTCGTTTCTCTCCTTCTGTCGTTTTCATTTAATTTATCTATTTTTTTCTCCATTGACGTCATCGTTCCAGAATTTTCCATGCCGTTCATGCCGTGTGTGTCTGGCATGGGATGGGGCAGCTGAAGCGAGCGCCCCAGGGATCTCCTGTGTGTCCGTGTGTGTGTGTGTGTGTGTGTGTGTTTGCATGTAGTGTCCTGTGCTGCTTGCTCACAGTTAAATGTCACAGTCCTCTAGAAACAGCAGCTGAGAGCACAGGTCTAGTGTTCGAGTGTTGGGCTGCAGTGTGTTCTCTGGGGAGCACGAGTCTGAGATGGTTGTTACTCGCTCAGAGCTGCTCAATACTGCTTCTCTTTTACTAGCCTGGAGTTGTTTACCTCTTTTGTTTTTTTTCCACGTCCTTAAAGAAAACTCTTCTTCTCTCTGTTTCAGCTGCAACACCTCTAAAGGGTTAAAGCTGGACACCACAGGCAAGAGGCTTTATCATTTAGCTCTGCTCAAGATATTCTGCTGTTTCACTGCTTTATTTATGATTGTTTTTATTTGTATACATATTTCCAAAAAAAAAATAAAAAAAAAAATATATATATATATATTTTTTTTTTTTTTTTTTTTTTACAGAGCAGACTCAAAATTTGAGCATTCTGGGAAATTAGGAATCCTTGTAACATGGTTCATTTATTTTATTAAATGTAATTTTTTAGATGTAATATTTGAAAGAAAGTGAAAGTGACAAATGAATTTGTGCTGCATTTAACCCATCCAAGAGCACACACACACAAACACACACACACACACACACTGAACATTTATGTTTTGATATTTCAAAGATTCTGAAATTGTTCCATGTTATGTGTTTATGGTTATAGAGAAGTCATACTGAAAATTAAACAAGTAAATAAATAAATAAATAAATTAGTGTTGGCCAATAATCACATTGTTATGCACAAAATTAATAATGCAATCAAAAGTAGTAAATTGTGCACTTTTTCCATTTTAAAGAGCTGCTGTAGTAAAATAACTTTTTAAAAAACACTACAAATTCTTACAAAATTTGTATTTATTTGTACAAATATGTAATTAAATCATTTACAATATTGAATATTTATATATTGCATATTTATATTTTATAATATGTATTTATAAACATATGTATAGTCAGTATAATACGAATTTCTATAGGTTTGATATGTTGTGTGTACGGAAATGGTTATTTCTTAATGAAAATGTTAATAATTCTTACCGTATTATTCCAGTTTAATTCAGCTTAAATTTATGATTTAGCATCCTGCTGCCTCACTTGAAATTCTGGATTTGTGTCGGCGATTAAAAGCCATTTTCAATTCAATTGTGAATGGCACACAACCCGTCTGTGACAAGTGTTTTCCAGCAGCCTGCTCTGCGGCAATCTCCATTTTAATAAAGCGTCATTATCTTTACTCTGTGAAGGGCGTTCAGAAGCTCCCGAAGTCTTGACATTCTGCTCTGAATAATATCCACTAGGTCAATGGTTGCCATGACAAATTCATTTCAGTGTCAAGTCATTAAAGTGGCCTGGTGCACTCTTCTCTGGGTTAGCATGCTAAGCCTGATTACTGCTAATCACCAGCCCTTAGAATCATCACACAGGTGCAAACGTATAGGGACGAGGGTGTAGGGGAACATCTATTTGAAACAGAAGAGGAGTTTGAGAGAAGAAGAAGAAAAAAACTGTCTGTTGCTAAGACAAGGAAATTCAATGAACTAGTATGCTTTCCCAGACATGTAGGAGGCAGACTGACACTGACATCCACAAGTCACACTGTTTTTAACTGCCACTCTTACGTCTTAATTACACAGCTAAGAATAAGTGTGAGAAATTGGCATTGTGTTTTAATCGGAGAGCGTGCCAGTGCGCTGTCTAGAGACGCTAGCTAGAAACTCAAACATCGTTCAGATCACAGCAGACGTGTCCCTCATCTCTGGAGTAACCAGGATGAGATTAGGAATAGTGCATTAATGTTATCGTCACGGCCAGATGCTGGTTTCCCAAACTCAACACATCAACGATCTTACCCTGCGCGCTGACCCCTGCTCCTGGTGATGTCCAGTGCACCCAAGGCCACCTGCACTGCTCTGTTTCCAGATCCGTGTTTGTTTGCACTGGGCTATTTTTGGAAATTGCATCGTGAACTCTTGTAAAAGGCCTGAGGCTCTTCCAGTTTCATAACATCGTCCATCTCTGCTGTTCTTCTGAGAACTGAGGGTCAGACTCATACAAATCAGATGTTCGTGACCCGCAAGAGCTGTTTGGGCGCATCATATAGGAAGGATATCACATGAGTCTGTTTTCAGAGGGAACGATGTAGATGGGTGACGGAATGATCTTTTTCGGTGAGAGTTTGCAGCTCAGTCTGTACTGCTGGTGTAAAACGTGTCCAGTTACTGGACAGTTAAACACATTTCCGAAGAAGGATGTGGGCAGCAAGACAACAGGTCAACGGTTTAGAAATCCTGCAGTGATTTGTGGGTAGTTGCCTCAAACCCAGACAAAGCATTTCAATGATCATGATGATGTTGTTGTTGTGGGGGCCATATAACCTCCGTGCTACTTTTGGACGTGTTGATTTCTGTTGTGTTATAATTGATTTGGTGAGTGAAACACAATGCAAACGTGTTGCACTGCTGGCAGATAGCAGAATACAGGCAACGTTTAGAGGGTTAGTTAGCTCTGAAGCCTTCTCTATACCCTTCAATATGTCAGCAAAAATAGTTTCTAATGTTCCTATAGTGAGGTTAAAAAGGTCTTTCTAGCATGAATCCTGCCTACTGTACGCTTCATCAGCTTCCATTTCTTTCATAGTTTATACTTCTGTTGTATTGCTGTTGTATGACTCAATTGAGATTGATTTTAAGTGTTGTTTTCTCCCCTTTTAATCTAACATCATCCAACCATGGAGTTCATTTAATTTATTAAACCAAGTTTTCTCTAATTTGTTCCACCAAATTAAAATATTGCTGCTTGTTGTATTTTCAAGTGGGCACAATTGACATGAATATGACTGCGTAGAAAAAAAAAATTTTATCGTGAACCAATTTGTTGTTTTTTAATTATTTTTGCTGGAGAGACTTAATGTAATTGGGTGTGAAAGTTTCCAGGATAATTAAGTTCATTTAAAATGTTTAAGTAGTTTGTTGTACTCTCATTTACTAAACTTAAAAGAAACAGAAATAGATCTAACTTAGCGTAGAGCAGATGAACAATTACAGTAACTTGAAAAACTATTAAAATAATGCAAGTTAAATGCTGGAATGTGCTTTGAAAGTAAAAGCATCATTTTTTTTATCTCATGTTGACTTTAAAAGTGTGGACTCATAGCCTCATAGCAGTCTCAGACTGACGTCTAATCAGAAGCAGATCAGATACAAGGGCCCTAGTCCCTCTATCACTTATCAGAACAGAACTAGAGGAAGCCACAGGCACATTGGGTTCCCTCTTGTTCTGTGAATGTCAGTGCATTTGTAGCGGGGACCTGACACACATCAGAGCTGTTATCAGTCTTCAGATGATCCCCCGAGAAGCCCCTCCGCAGACTTTAGATGGAAAGCTGCTCTGATGCTTCGCAGGTGCTTCCTGTCCACATTTCTCCTTTTTACAGTGCTGCGTTGTAATGTTTTTCTGCACAATTGCATCATGACTGCGACTAGTTGATAGCTGAGCTCATTTTAGTTGGGAGATCCTCTATATAGACACAATCTCCAGTTGACTAGACTATCTCCTCCAGTTTAACTATAACTGCACACCACGGTGACGATACTAGTGTGCCGTCAAGACTGTTTTACATGTGCTCTACTGAATTCCCACCATTGTTGCATATAGCCTGAAAGGAGGGATTTGTGATTTTGAAATCATCCAAAAGAATGTTAAATGCATAAGTGATCAGAGTACTGAAATGATCCCAGTCTTCAATATAAAAACGGCATTCTACCATAATTTGATCTGAAAGAAAAAATAATAATACAAGTAATAATTCTACTGGGGATCAATGAGATTTCTGTCAAAGTTTTGTTAAATTCTCTAATAGTGTCTGTGCCTAAAACATTTGTAAAACTGCACTTTTATAATTTATTCAACACCAGAAGAGCATTAGGAGATGGCAGCTCCTACATTGAGTGTCATGTTACAGCTTTAAAAACTGATTTGGTCTCTTTCTTTCTTTCATTCATTCAGTCAATAGTGTTTGCTCTTTGTAATCTCAGTCTTTTTCCTGGCATCTTTTTCTCATAATTCAATCCAGACATGCGATACCAACTTCACTCATACTGCAACATAAAAATGAATGTAGCCCCCAAAGGAAATGCAATATTGAAATATTTATTTTTCTTTTGCAGTTGGCAAGACCAGGGGCAATTGTGACATTTCAATATTTCAAGAAACATGCATGTGTACAGAAAGAAACTGAACCATTAATATACTTGCTACAATGAGAACAACTAGACTGATCCATCTCCAGTTGATCCCAAATGCATCAGCAAGACTCTTAATGGGCCAACCGTACACACATTTACTCATATCACTCCTGTCTTAGCTGTCTGTGTGGTTTAGAATGGAGTGTTTTTGTCTTTAAGGCTCCCTCATATATATCTGAACTGCTTTTCTTACATCACCCCTCTCGAGCTCTGAGATCTGGTAGTCCTTGACTCTTCTCTCTTCCTACAGTTATATTAAAGCCGAGGTCATGCCTTCACTGTTGTAGGCCCTAAATTCTGGAACAGTTTACCAGTTCATATTAGATGTGCTCCTACTTTAAAAGTCTTTACTCAAAACGCATGATTTTTCCATTACTTCCAAATGTCCCTTGATGTTCCGTCTCTCTCTTCGATTTTTGATGGCAATTCTGGTTTTATTTCTTATATTTTGTGATATCTTTTAAATTTTGATATAATTAGATTTTAGCAATTTATTTTTATTAGATAGATAGATAGATAGATAGATAGATAGATAGATAGATAGATAGATAGATAGATAGATAGATAGATAGATAGATAGATTGACGATCCTGACCCATTGGACTCCTCTTTATGGATTACATAATGAAAGTTTTTTTTTATTTTCAGTTTGTTTTATTTCATTAAGCAGTAATGTAAAGCTTAGATATACTGTATTTATCATGTCTGTGAGGCATGTGTTCACTGAGCTTCGGTTCATTTCAGTGCAGCGCTCCTGTTCTCAACCGTAACGGCAGAAAATGCATCATTTTTGTTTTCTTTATTTTATAAAAGCACAACGTTTTGTTGATATTGTGAGTGAACACACATAAAAGTACAGCCTTTAGAGTTCTGAATGATGTATTACTCTTACCTTTATGAGCAAAAATTATACCATATTTGAAGTTGTTTCCACTGAAAAAAAGCAAGAGAAAGACAACGGAAATTTACTGAAAGCAATGGAATGGAGATCTATTGCCAAAACCTATAGAAAGATCAATAACTGATTGATCAATAACTTTCCCATTACAGAGACTCCATCCTTCAGTTTGGAAGCCTAGACACTGAATTATTTTGTGAAAGTATCTGAAGTATTAATGCGAGTGCATCGCTATATATTTCCTCCAGAAATCAGTCTAAAATGTTGATTTGCTGCTCAATAAGCATTTCATTACCAATGTTGAAAACAGGTGTGATGCCAAATATTTAAATATGTATTTATTTATTTAAATCATGAAGCACTACTATTCCAAGTTTGGGGTAAGAAAACAAAAACAAACTACAAATTGTTCAAAAATGACACAAGTAAAGAACTTTATTTATTTTGTGATCAACTTTTTATTCAGCTTTAACACAAGATTTACACTTTTATATGCTATATGCCAGGTAGTGTGTGTGTGTGTGTGTGTGTGTGTGTGTGTGTGTGTGTGTGTGTGTGTGTGTGTGTGTGTGTGTGTGTGTTTGAGTTCATAAAACAAGCCTTGAAACAAAAATAATAAATACAATGACATTAGTGAGATTCAGATTATGTGCTAACCCTGAGGGAAAACAGGCGGTTTCAAAAAAGGTTAAGACATTTATAATGTTACAAAATAATAAATGCTGTTCTTCTGAACTTTCTATTCATCTGTGAATCCTGAAAAATAAAACGTATCACAGTTTCCACAAAACTGCACAACACTGATAATAATCAGAAATGTTTCTTGAGCAGCAAATCAGGGTTTACATGGAGGGAGATCTCATCTAAGTCAATCCAGTTGAATTGGAGCCAAGTAACAGGTTAATGGTCTGGATGAAGTCACACTGAATGAATGGAAGTGTGTTTGTGTGTCTGTCACTGTGTGATCATGTAAATACTGTAAGCTATTAACACAAGCGCCAAGAAGACGCCACTTTATGCTTTGTGCAGCGTGAATCAGACCTACAGTAGGTATTGTGATCGTTCCAAACATAGCAGAGAGATCTTTATTGCCAAGCACAGAGAGTCTAAGAAATACATCAAAGTCTAATCTAAAAAACAACCAGCTCCCTCTAGCAGTTCAGAAAACAGATGATGATTGGAAGAAGGGAGACAGAGAGGATGAGGAGGAGAAAGAGAGATGTAATTGCAGTCGCACACACCCAGAGCCTTTACTGAAATAGCCTTGCAATTTTCAAGACAAGTAATGCAGTGGTCTAAGCGTTTCCTCAAGCCCTCTTTTTTAATCTCGAGACATTTCCGCTCATGTTGAGTTTTAGATTTGGCTTTTTGATGGTCATAGACTTAAAGTCCACTAAAACGTTCTCTGTATTTATTTCCTGACCTTCGTCAGCTGCATTGATGATGATCACTAATTGTTCAAAATAAATGTCAGCTGATGTAGAACTGTTTAACATAACGCAGCATGAAGAATATCTGATTTAATAAAGTCAGTGATTTTACTGATCCAGCACCCACCTCTCTCATATTCAGAAATTGATGTTTTCTGTTGATTAAAAACATACATTAATTAATTTGCTCAAGTATTTTCAATGTTTTGCATTCATCCATGTTTGTTGTCTATAAGGTCAAGTTCTTTTAATATCTACTCAAGTGAAGGAAATGTGTTCATGTGTGATTCCTGAAGCATCGGCCCCTGATGTGATTTTAGACATATAGAAATATAAAAGCAGTTATAAACACTTTATGTTTTAAAAACCGAGAAAAATAGTAAGACTAAATAGTTTGCAACATTTCATAAAAATAAAATAAATAATACTATTTTCACAATAATTATCATTTGAAGCAGTTTTACCTTGGATAGGATATACATATATATAAATTAAATTAAATTAAATTATTTTTATTTATTTAATATATATATATATATATATATATATATATATATATATATATATATATATATATATATATATATATATATATATATATATATATATATATAGTTGCTAAACTCATAATTATTGATTTTCAAATGGCATTTAGAAAGTTGAATGAAACAAATGGCAAATTGGTAATTATGAACTTAATTATTAGTAATCATTAATTTAATTATTTTAATACATGTAATTAATTTATTATATATTTATGTTAGCAAAATTATATTAAATATATAGTTGATATTGTATATTTGCCATTGTTACAGTTTCAATTTGCTTCCTAAAAATAAGTATCTTCGTGCCTGTTCTAGACCAAAATTAAATTAAATTAAATTATAAATAATGACCCAGATGATGTTTTTAAGTCCAGAGGATGTCATGCACACATTGGATCTGGACAAGGCTTGATGGCTTCCTATCTTCCTATCTTGTCTCCTATTACAGTATATGAGTGCTTGTTTGCAGCTTTAAATGTTGTGCAGAGTGTTCTAATAAAGATCAGATCCCGTGGCGCTGGGACTGCAGTGTTCTCTGTATGGAGAGAAGAGCTGTGTTTCCGCTGTGAGAGAGAAGTGATGTTCAGCCCAGCGCTTCAGGACTTTATATGAAACTTAATGGCTGTCAGAGCGAAGCCTTTCAACAGACAGAGCCGATAGGAGCAATTAGTGGCAGATAACGGCTCGCCCGCCCACACCTTAAGTAGTGCACTAAAATATTGATTTAATTCCCATCCTATACATTCCCCTTAACCATTGTCTGTCACTCTAAAAATACCTCTGCTCGTGGCAGGCTGTCCAGTGCTGAAGAGGGGGAGAGAGCGAGGCTCTTTAGGACTGAGGTTTACAGTAGAGAGAGAGAGAGAGAGAGGAGAGTGTTTCTGTGAGGAGGACTGGGAGACGCTGGAAGACACGTTTAGAGACGTGAGTGGAGTAATAAGGATCTAGAGGTGGTCAGGGAGAGACCAGTCCTTCACAATGCCTTATTCATTATTAATGTGGACTGAAACCAATCAGAGATTCACCCTGAGAGCAGCGTTTGCACTGGAAACAGACACAGTAGAGTTTCTTATTGACACACGGATCAAACCAGATATGAGAAGAAACCCAAGACCAGGACTCTGAACCGGTTCAAGGAACAGAACCAGAAACACAGAAATCTGTGGTGTTTATAATGTTTGTTAACATTTAGCTTTACCAGCATTTCAGCACATCGTTTCTGAATATAGCCTAACAATAACATGTGACGTAACTATGCAGCAAAGATTTTTAAATATCTTATAAAATACTTGAAAGTCTTTAAAGTGTTGACAGTTTTTTCTTTTGTTTAGTAGCATCTAATTTGGCCAATTTTCTGGCCTCAGTCTGCATTATTTATTAGCACATATAATTCTAAATGTTCAATTATTACAATAATGATGTAATTGTAATAAAGTTTCATAAAGATTTTTATACATGTTAGATAACATGCATTCATTTTGTCTCGTCCAGTAATGTTGTACGCTAACCAGATGCTAAATGATCACGTCAAACCCTGACATTTTCCACAGAAAGTTGTCCAGGTCACAAAATGTACCTCTGTCTCGTAAGTGAAAATGGAATCGCACCAAAAGGTTCAGAAAATGAACTAGAAGCCATTGGCTTTATTGTTCCTGCATTATTAATGGCTCTTCAGACAGGAGCCCAGAGGTGGGACAGAAAGAGTGGAGGAGCGATAGAGAGAGATCAATGAGCGCTAATGAACACGCCTGCTCTTCACGGGTCGCCCTCCTCACAGACGCAATTACACGGGCGGCCTGAGGGGGCAATTACCAGCCATACATTACCCACAGTGTCCGTCTTCTTGAGCAGGTCACCATAGCTTTGCTTTAGTGTCATATACACAATCATTTCTGTGTGTGTTTATAGAGCACCTCAACAAAAATACAGATAATGCAACATCACATTATTTAACAGGATTGAAAAACTGATCAGTTATGAAACAAATTCAGTTTCAGATGTAAAGTTGCTCTGCAGAAGACAATAGATCATCTCATCTGGTGTCAGTGCTTTAAATCAGTATTACTGAATATCAATTGCCCATTGCCATTACCATAATATATATATATATATATATATATATATATATATATATATATACTTTTACATCTTGGTAGTCGTTATGCTACCTTTAAATGTATGTTATTTAAATAAAAACATATAATTGCTTTACAGTAATGAGAATTTTATGAAAATCACAGATGCATTTTTGTAGTGATGATTTTAGGGGGATAATATGCTTACTTAAATTATATATAAATAACAATTCAAAAAAAATATATATATCAACCTATTAAAATTGCATTAAAATATTTCTGCTATATAGCTGTTGATAAAAGAGTGAATGCATGCTAAAGCAAGGTCAACCAATGAATGAGGCCGGATTTGCACCAAAAAGCTTGTTGTTTTACTGATTAAACCTGATCTGTAGTGTAGTGTAGGGCTGGGGCATGTTGTCACAAACAGCTGTGTTATTGCCAGTACCAGCACTGAGTAGATTGAAAAAAATGAACTCACTTTGACAGTATAACGTCATAATGTAAATGAAAGTAATTTTACATCATGGTAGTGTTTGCTGTGCTTCCTTTAATGCATGCTATTTAAATAAAAAAATACCATTGCTGTACAGTAAGGAGAATTTAATGAGAATCACCATTAAGAATACTGGAGATTATGGAAATCATTAACAGTAGATGGATGCATTACTGTGATGACGATTTTAGGAGAAAATGTGCCGAAATGTCATGTTAAATGATTTAAAAAAGGCAAAAAATATTAAAAGAAAAAAATATGCACAATCTGATGAGTGAGTTTGTGCTGAAGTGCGATTGGATGGTGAGCTGGTGGGCTTGTTTTTCCCGTCAAATGGTCAACAGCTTTGAGCCTCAGGCCATCTCTGTCAGCAACACTAAATATCTCACACACACTGTCCCTACAGAGTCTCTTTCTGTTATAGCATCACTCACACACACACACACACACACACACATCTCCCGTCAGGTCCAATGGGAGCTCCGTCTACAGCTTGTCTGTTAAACTATCGCTTCGTTCACACGAACGCACACTTTCACTCTTCCCATCCGTCCCGGCTGGAAAGCGTCTTGAATGTTTTAGTTGTTTTCTTCTCTAATTCATTTGCTGGGGTGTAAATCATTTAGCTGTGCCAAATATACCAGTGTTTACTCATGTATTCAGTTTATTAAAAGTTAAAGTCAGAGCTGGTACAAATAGGGCGGTGAGTCTCAACTGAACGTGTCGTGATTCAGATTCCTTCAAAAGTGCATTTTGACTGATTTGAGACAGCTGACTCTTTGTGCACTATTTTCATTTGAGTCCTTCATTGCAGAAATCTATATGGAAGCTTATATGTAACTTTATCTCACATGTATAATATAGTTTATATCTCACTTTGTTTTTCTCTAAATTATAATTGCGAGGTGATAACTCACAGTTGCATGTTTAGAACTCACAATTGCAATGTATTAACTTAAAACAATTGTAAAATAAAAAGTTGCAATTGCCTTTTTCATTCTGTGGCAGAAACAAAACAACTCAGAATTCATAGAATAACTTGCAATTTAAACTCACAATTCTGAAAAAAAGGAGATAATTTTAAGATATAAATTTAGAATTTGACTGTATGCATGTTTCATATGCATCACATAATCTGTTTTACATTTGAATTGGTTTATTTGAAAGTAGACATTTGGCTCTCAAGAGATATATTTTTCATGTCTCTAAGGTAAAGATATGCACGGTGTTTCATGCTCAAGTTCATAGAGACCGAAACGGCAGAAACAGCATCCTGTTTCCGTTCATTATTTTACAAAAGCACAACGTTTTGTTGTAATTGTGAGAGCACACAAATAAACGTAGAGTCTTTACAGATTTGAAAGATGTATTACTCTGTATGAGCAAAGATGACAGAATATTTTAGACATTTACGTTTATCAGACACTTTTATCCAAAGCGACTTTTAGGGTTATACATTTCTTCAAAAAGAATTTCACCAGTACGTGTGTTCACTGGGAATTGAACCCATGACCTTAAACTGCTAACGCAATGCTCTCCCACTGAGCCACAGTAACGTTAGATTGAGTGGCCATGTAAAGTTGCTGCTACTAACATATTTCAGATGAATTTGAGGTCGATGAATGATAGTCGAGCGTTCGGTTGTCCTGCCCGAAGTGTTCCCACATAGACCAGCCCTTAACGATCTGTCGATCACAGACTGCGTGACTTTGCCTGTCCAATTGTTTTCTTTTTATCTTTGAATAATACAATTTTGGTCGACCAAGCCTCTTCTGGTCACCTGTTCTGGAGCAAAAAAGCTCTCTTTTAAAGTGGAGTGAAGATAAGGAACACTTTGGAAGTTTTAATCTGAAGTAAATCGTATTTCGATTCATTCCAGAGCCTCAGTTTTGGGATGCACACAGACAAACAGCACGCGCTGACCTTTAAGCGTCCTGAGAGACGGCAGTCAGCTGAATCAGACACAGCTCAGCACTAATACGCAGCTTTGTCGCGTGAAACTCGTGCGTCTGCAGATCATCTGCATGCTCAGGTCGAGTGAGGAACGGTTTCCTCATCCTCCTCCGTTCTCGTCTGAATCAGCTGCCTCTGGGCCTTCACCAGAGGAGACTCTTCAAACAAGGCTTTGTACTGAAGTCGTGAATCAAGATTAATGCACTTCCAGTGCACAACTCCCTTGAAGGGAGAGAGAGCCAGTATAATTAACACCACGGGGCCTGGAGAGAGAGTCGGGAGGGAAATCACTCAAAATCACAGAAAACAGAGGGAATGAAGATGACACGGCTGATACTTTTCATTCCTCCGCTCGTGTGATGTGCTGTTTTGATCGTACAGTCAAATGTGAGTTGTTGTTTACAGAGCTTGTTTTCTTCTTTTGTCATTAAAGCTGAGAACTATGTTTATTATATCTGTTTAAAAGTGCTGTCATCATTTACTCTACTAAATATGATCTCAAAAAACTGCACTGACAGCTGCAAAATATAGTTTTTATTTACAATTTTAAAGCAGATTTTATATTTTCAAGTGCAAGTTCTAATTTTACTAATCACTAATACTAATTTACTTCTTAATACTATTTACTTGAACTAATTTTACTAATTTATACTTTAAATTTTACTTTTATTACAGTTAATTTTTATGTTTTACTAGATTAAGAAATGATAACACTGGAATAAACACGTAAAGCTTCATTATTTCTCAATGAAATTACCATAAAAGTGGTCCAAAAAAAATAAAATAAATAAAGTTGCCAAAATTTAAGTTATATTCTTTAGAAATTGGATACATATAGAAGATATGGCTTATAGATCACTTTTATGATTTTTGTTATGGTACTTTTGAATGAGTGAAAGATCCTGTTATTTTAGTATTGATTTATTAGCAAAAAGTGGTCAAAAAAAGTCAAAAGAACAAAATTGAAGTCATTATTCTTCAACATTTTGGATATGATAGAAGTTTTCTGCGGTAACGCTTGTACACAAAGCAGCACTGCGCTCACAAACGCAGCTTTATCAGGCATTACACACATGATCCAATCGGACCAATCACAGCAGATCAGCTTCACGCTAAGGAGGGATTTGGAAGAAAGAATTGTTGAGCAAATCATTTGGGAGTTGTTGAGCAAGTAAAGTAAGAATAAATGCATATTGATAATCAAAGTGTTTTTTTGACCTTGCATGTGTCATTCTATTGTTAGGGCACTCCCAAAACCAAGATATGAACCTTTCATTATCCATAATGGGGCACTTTAAACCACTGCATGAGTGATTTCATCTTTTAGCCACCGTTCATAATCACAATAACTCCACATATGTGGATGTTCCTTCCTGAATAGATTTGCTGTTTCATATTCCAGTCCCTCACTATGAAATGCTTGGTGATGAAAATCACTGGTTGTACAGTGTTGAATTCGACTTTCAGACTGAAATGCATAACACGTTTTCCCCTGATCTCAATCTGGTGTTGCTGCTCTGGAGGAAATGCGTGTTGTAAAGTGATGCTTCAGCAGGTTAATTGTGCAAAACCGTTTACAAACCCTCAAAATATGAAACGCTCTTATTGTCATCACAGCTATCATTTACACTGGAACAGCGGGAACGTGTTCACTATACTGTAAATATATAAATAAGTAGGTGTAGCAGGGACTGGAATGAAATATGGCATTCCTATTTCAATGCAAATGAAGGAGAGAATGAATGCAGTGCGAGCGTCTCACCAGTGTTTCTGAGCTCAACACGCTCCTATGGATGAAGGAAATTAGTGTCCGGGCCACAAATGAAACTGTCAGCATGAATCCAGAACCGAACTTATCGCTGCCTTTACATTGCGTGCAGATGTTTAATTCAGATTTCACTTCTTTAATGCAGAAATGAACCAGTGTGAAGGTCCACCATCTCCTCAGAGCTGCATATGCCTTCTGATCAGTGCTTTTCATTATTTATGACCCTGCAGCACAGAAGAAGACATCAGTGTCACAGACGTATATTGTTAGAAATAGAAAACAATACATTGAATGGGTCACAATTATACATTTTTCTTTTATGTTAAAAATCATTAGGATATTAAGTAAAGATCATGTTCCATGGAGATATTAAGTAAATTTCTTACCGTAAATATATCAAAAATTAATTTTTGATTAGTGATATGCATTGCTAAGAACTTAATTTGAACAACTTTACAGATGATTTTCTCAATATTTAGATTTTTTTGCTCCCTAAGATTCCAGATTTTAAAATAGTTTTATCTCAAACAAATATTGTCCTCCGAACAAACCAGACATCAATGGAAAGTCTCACATTTGTCTTTTTGTCTCCCAACACTAAATCGAGTCGTTTCTGATTAGATGTTTGTGATCTGTCTGCTTCATCTGTGAGTGGAGATGTTGTGTTGATTTGTGTGTTTGCGTGTCATGTCAAGTCAAGTCAAGTCTGTTTTATTGTCAATTCTTCCACATGTACAGTACATACATACAGATAATCGAAATTGTGTTACTCTCAGACCCTTGGTGCATACAGACAAACATTAACATTAAAGACTAAAAAATCTAGATCAAATATAAAATGTAGATACAAATATACAATAAGGGAATGTAAAAAAAGACAAATAATAAAATTATATAAAAATAAAGTTAAATAAAGCAGCGCAAGGCACATGGCAGATAAAGTGCAGATCTGTGAAGTGAACAACAGTGCAGATAAAAGATTTTTAGTGCAAAAAAAGGTTATTTAGTCTGAATAAAGTGACAAAGGGCTCAAGAGCAGTTATTTTATTTAACTGACTGATGAGGTAGTGGAATGACGTCAGTTCCGTGCTGAATGAGGTAGTGAGCAGACCAATGCTGCACAAGTGACTGGTGCATGCCATCATATAAATAGTGTGTGGGGGGGCAGTGATGGAAGGACCTGGGGATGTGGGATCTGGGGGGGGGGGAGGGGGGGTCATAGTTCAGTGCCTGGGGCAGAAGAGAGGGGGGAGGGGGCAAGTTCGAGAGCGAGTTCAGCTTCCTGACAGCCTGGTGGATGAAGCTGTCCTTCAGTCTGCTGGTCCTGGCCTGGAGACTCCGCAGTCTCCTCCCTGATGGCAGCAGACTGAAGAAGCTGTGTGATGGGTGGGTGGGATCACCTGCGATGCAGAGGGCTTTGCGGGTGAGACCGGTTCCATAAATGTGCTGGAGGAAGGGGAGAGAGACACCAATGATCTTCTCAGCTGCTCTCACTATGCGTTGCAGAGTCTTTCGGCAGGACGCGTTGCAGGCGCCGTACCACACAGTGATGCAGCTCGTCAGGACACTCTTAATGGTGTGTCTGTAGAAGGCGTACATGATGGGGGGCGGGGCTCTGGCTCACGCTGCTGTGATTTCTTGGCCAGCGCTGCTGTGTTTTCAGTCCAGGAGAGGTCCTCTGTGATGTGCACACCCAGGAACTTGGTGCTGCTCACTCTCTCCACAGTCACACCGCTGATGGTCAGAGGAACGTGCTCAGTCTTACAGTTTATTCCTTCACTAATTCTCTTTGTCAGACTTGTGAATTTGCAGAAGAATTTTTGTCTGAAGCTCATTCTGTGATTTCATGCAGTTTTATTGAAATTTGTGTTTCACCGGTAATTTTTGTTTTGTTTTTGTTTATACTGTACATTTCTTGTCACTTCAGCACAGAAGCTGTAGGGGTTGGGTAACACTTTTTTTTCAACTATTCATTTTCTCCTGTTCAGATTTTTTATTTTATTTTGTAGCATAGTAAGATTTTTCTAGAAAAAAGTCGATTCCGTTTTTGTTTATTTTTATTTTTGGCTCAAACCTGAAGCCCATTCGCTTCTCATTTGTGTGCTGATTATTGCCATTGAACTTGACTAGTAAAAAAGAAAAATAAAGAGAGAACACAAGCAATGCGGTGTAAAGACATTTGTTATTCTCAGACCCTAGAGCTGGGATGTAACACGGTATTTATCTGTATTCAACATCCAACTCTATACAGCAGTTTTTAAGCACAACATTATATTGAATAAATGCATTTAGTACACACTTGCATCCAAAATGACTTGCATTGCATTGAAGGTATCCAGTCCATGCATTCTCTGGGATCTGAATCATGCATTCTCTGGGAGGGGGATGCATGGACTCATGACCTGCCAATGATAGCGGCTTGACCCACTGTTTGAGATACACAACTGCCTAGAAGCAGCTCTACATCTCTGTAGATCCGTGTATTTGTGCTCTCGACATCACAAATGTGTAAAGCTGTCATAATGATTGCTTTGGAACAGTAATATTTCAGTATCACTGATGTACTATTCTAGGTTATATTTATATATATATATATATATATAGTATGAAAGAGATTTTCTGTGTGTGTATTCATCATAATTGTAAGCATCACACACTGCTTTTGCTCATTCTGTGTGTAAAATCGTTCTTCTGTTTGTGTTTCTCCACAGCTCCATGGCTGATTAACTCTAATTATGTATCTAAATGAACCATCTCGCTTCTGTAGCCAGCAATATTGGTTTTCCTGAAATCTTCAAGTCGCAGAGCCTCGTGTGTGACATAATGAAGTTCTGTCCAAGTTAATTCTCCGTCAGGTTTAATGGTGCATTTGGAGCCGTTAGCAGCAGGGAAACGCTCCGCGGGGAATCAAGTGCAGCTCAGTGCATTAAAAGTTTGGACTCACCTGCTGTAATGGTTTAGTGGCTGCTGATAGGAAGAGATGGGAACATCGGTGCCTAATGAAAGCCATCTAAAAGCATATAGTCTTGGGCTATCTTAAACCTTGTCTGTGAAGCAGTGGCTTTAAGTTCTACAGAAGTGTGTGCATGCAGCTGATTCTGCTCTTCTAAAGGGTGTGTGTGTGTGTGTGTGTGTGTGTTTCAGGTCGAGGCTGCACCATCAGGGATTGACATCCGTCTGATCCAGCATCATCTCACAAGGGATTCACTCTCACGTGTTTCACGCACAGATAATACAACTTTTGCCGTATCACTTCATTGATTAGAGCTCCTCTGTCTCATTTCCCGCTCATTCCTGAACACCATCAGGAGCGATACACTCATCCAGTCCTTGCATGTTAAAGGGAAATCATCTTGAGGAGCATTGGGTCTGACACCAGGGCCGCGTCAGGACAGATGCTCGGACCGAGTGGAAAGTGAGTAGTTTTAGAAAGCAGCGGCGAAGCGTCAGCTTTTCCCACCCGCTCCGTCCCGGCCTAATTAATGCCTGCCCTGAACAAGGCTTTTTTGTAGCTGTCAGCGTCTGCCGGCTCCACAGAAATCCAATAACTTCAGCGAGCAGTTTCTGTGGAGCACCAGTGAAGCTCCAGCAAACTCCAAACTCCGCTGCATTCTGAAATAAGTTGTCAGGTACTTTGAAATATTGCATATATTGGAATTCGAAATGTGTCAAAATAATCGGAGGCCTTACTGCAAACACATTGTGCCTGTCTTTTATTACATATAGAAATTAAAATGGTTTTCACTCCTAGAGGTGTCCATGACTGCTTGTGTTTCACTCGCTGCATGTATGGTTCTTAGATTAAATACAAGTCATTTTGAAGTTTTTAAAGTCTCTTCTGCTCACCAAAGGCTGCATTTATTTATCAAAATACCATAAAAATGTGAAATATTTTTTCAATTTAAAACATATCTTTTCTTTGTGAATCTGTGTTAAAGTGTAATTTATTTCTGTGATGCTCCGCTGTATTTCCAGCATCATTCCTCCAGTCTTCAGTGTCACGTGATCTTCAGAAATCATGAAAATATGATGATTTACTGCTCAAGAAACATTTCTGATTATTATCAATGTTGAACACAGTCGTGCTGCACAATACTTTTGTAGAAACTGTGATACATTTTATTTTTCAGGATTCACAGATGAATAGAAAGTTTAAAAGAGCAGCATTTATTTGAAACAGAAATCTTTTGTAACATTAGAAATGTGTTTTCTGTCACTTTTGATCAATTGAATGCATCATTGATGAAAGTATTCATTAATGAAATGATAATAATAATACTTTGTTACCCCATATATACACATCCAGACAGAAGTGTCTCAGACCTGGTTTTACTCATGAATTGAGAAACCCCATCAGCAGGGTGAGAGCTCAGCTCTCTGTTAGATGATAGATTCAGAAGACTTCCATGCTTCTTCGGTGATTTCTTTCCCTCCCAGCCGGAGAAAGGTTAGAAAGAGAAGTGCTCTCCAGTAGTTCTGCTTATAATGTCTGTGGGTCAAGGGGAAAATAAAGCCTAAAGTCCTTATCAGTATCACAGTTATAAATGTAAACCAGCTGGAAACTCAGTCTGGTCATGAATTTCAGAGTCACCTGAACTGATCTGCTCAACTTGAAGACAACGTGTTTATGTTTATTTCGAGAAGCTAAAGTCCAGAGATGCTTCAGACTTTTATTTCCATGTGCATTTTGAAGAATCCCTTTGGAGACAAAGAAGACCTGATGTCAAAGAGCAAGGCCTTTCTCATTTTGAAAGCGGTCCCATGTTTGAGGGCAGCAATTTTAAGAATAAGAGATTATTAATTTCAGCCTATGATAAGATTTAAATTAGCTTTGGTGTTTTTTTTTTTTTTTTTTACTAAATATTATTATATGATTATTTTATTTGTACAGTTGTGAGTCTGTCAAAAAAAAAAAAAAAAATATATATATATATATATGTTGTGTGTGTGTGTGTGTGTGTGTATATCTCATTATAAATTTTATTTTTTATATAATAATAATAGTAAATAATAATAATTTAACATTGTTCATCTTATTGTTTATTTCTATGTCATTTTAATTGTTACTATTTTTGTCATAATAGTAATAATGCAATTAAATACTTTGTAAAATATTTAATATTTTACATAATAATAATAACAACAACAACAACAACAACAACAACAATAATAATAATAATAATAATAATAATAATGCAATAAAAATATAAATAAATAAATAAATAATCATTGCTCCTGATCCATATATAATTCTTTTTCAATTGGAACACTTAATGCTTGAGGCACCAAAAGCACTTTTCACTTTTTCATAACCCTTTAAAAAAAAAAAAAAAAAAAAAAAGCAGCAAACAGTCAATAAACCAAGCAGAGGTGTGTTCGGCTGAACCCGAGCTGCGTTATGAAATGCACTATGTTTAAAAATAGCAGCTGAACTCCTGGCTGTCTAACCTCTCTTAAGGTAAAGCGTCTGGACGTGCTTCTTCTGTAATGCTTCTGGAGATGCAGTGCTCTTCAGGATCATCATGTGCACTGATACTAATGCTGAATTGCCACTTTCTTGAACCATAACACTTACTAACATGTCTCTGTTTACTAGACGGCCTTTAGCAGACTGCTGCCACACCAGAGACGTCTGCAGTGTTTAATATGAGCTCCATATTACACACGTCTTGATGTTACAAGGATAAAAGTTCTGCATGAAATCCAAAACATTTCTAACCTACTTTGGATTCTAATCATTTTGTGATGTTTTGACAGTTTGTGCATTTAATATTTATGTTGGTACAGCAGCGTTTAGTCATGCAAATTGCAAAAATAGTTCTGTAACGGGTTTGTGGTGTCAAGTATTGCAGTGTGAAAATAAACCATGTGAATCACTGTTTCAAATTATACCTTAAAATCTGATTTACTTGATCTCTCGTAAATATTTGAACATCTGAATTTGCATGGTCAGCTGTGAGCATGATGCAGCTGAATTGATTTTTCCATGAAATGCAACTTGCACTTGCAATATGTTGACATTATTAATAAGTGCATTGAGAACTGCACCAAACAAATCCAGCCAATCAGTGCAAGAACGAGTCGCAGACGGCAAACACTAGCGGCGTGTGTGCATTGCTTTTGGCAGTTTGTGTTAATGGAAAATCTGTTTTTCATACTAATTAATTAAGCTTTGCTTTATATTCTCTTATAATCCCAAAGAGAACATGAAAAAAAAAAATATATAGAGATTCAAGATTCATTAATGGCCTTCTGTAACTCGTGAACATTTCTACAAAACATTGTGCGTGTGCTCTAAAAATGAATAAATACTGTGGCACTGTGTTGTTAGCATGCAGGGTTTTCAGTCAACAGCTCTCAGTCAGAATTCATATTCATGCATAAACAGAAAGTGAAGAGAAGAGAGGAAGATGAGGTTTACTTGTGCTTTATTTTCTGTGGCGCTTGAGCAGTCCGGCCCTAATTAAAATGTTCCGGTCCACGGCACGCCAGACAAGATGGAAACCAGAGGCTGTTTAGTTTCCTCCGGTCTTTTTAGACTGTGATTACAGCTGTTCACAATGGGCAGGAACATAAAGTCACAATAACAGCAGCAGCGTCTGATTCTGTGGATCTGTGTGTGATCCTGTACTACAGACAGAAATAATGAGGATGAGCAAATGATGACAGAACTTTTATGTAAAGACTAATGGAACTGAATGAGGAAAAATCAGTGTCACTGGTCTGAAATCCTCATGTGGAGTTTTCTACATCTGCCGTGGAAAATAATCTTCTGAAAGCATCAGAGAAAACATCGTGGGATGCCAAGAAATCTAGGAATTTACATTTTAAATATAATCCACCTGGGTTTAAAGACAAAGTTCATCAAAAAATGATGCTGAAGCTAAACTAACAAGAATTAACAGGCGAGAACCAAATGCACAACTTTCGAATGCAAATGCAACCAAATGCAAACCTTCCAGATTTTCAGTTTGAAAAGTAAGATGAACGATTGAGACTGTAGTCTGTTCTTGACACAAAGGTATCATTTAAACTCATATGAAAGTCATATGATATTTTACGGTGTTTGCTTGACTCCAGCAGTGCCATTCTTATTTAATATAAATTAAAGAACATTCATTTTATTCTGGGTGGTGTTTTCCACTGAAAGTTTTATGGTTTCAGATCAACAAGAGGATGATAAACAAGAACAAATTTTATGACTTTTGTGCAACTTTTCAGATTGAAGAAGAAGAACAATGAATATCTGTTCTTCTCACAATATTCTATGAGTTCATATGAATGTTTGACAGTGTCCATTTATTTTCAGTATATGGGATGGCAATCATTTCTTATTTTGTTTTCCACTGAGGAAATACATTTCAAATTTGCATGGGTTTGGATCAAGATGAGAAGGAGTAAATGATCTTCATCTAGACCTTTCACTTTAATACTGGCAGAGAGGAAAACTGAGTGTCACAGGTTCAAAGACTTTATGAAACCTTCCAGTTTTTTATGTTGGAAAGGAAGATGAACAACAACTTAAACTGTTCTTCACACAAAGGTATCGTATGAATTTCATATGAAAGTCATAGTATGATATTTATGAGTTACAGTGCCCATTCGCTTTCAATACATAACATTCATTTCTCTTTCTAAGGAAGGTCATATGAGTTTGAATCAACATAAGCATGAGTAAATAACAAGAATATGTATATTTTGGGTTGAACTATTGCTATAAATGAGTAAACATGAACCTGGCCTTACAATCGTGAGCTGAGCCACATCAGCTGAATTCATGATGGGGAATTATATAAAGAGCAGTGAATTTACCCCACAGTTTCATCTTCACTCGCTGGCCCTTCACACAGCCATTCATCCATTATTCAGACTGTATTCATGTGCAAATAATGAAACTCAGAAGAGTTGCTATTAGCTCGCTGTTTGCACAAAATAACCTTTCTGCCCCAATCACAATATCCTACTTCACTATTATACATGATTAATTATCTGCCTATAATAGGGCTCAATATTGGGTTGTGGTAATTAAGAGATAATGGTGGGCCAATTTGAGCTTTAGGAATAAAGATGTGGTGTCTCATATCAGAACATTTTAAAACCAGGGAGCAGAAAATCAAGAGTGATTTTGGGATCGCCACCATTTCTTGGGTTTCTTTACACCTGGTGTTTGTTAAGATCCTGCCAGAAGTCTGGTGACACAGATTTACGCCGTTTACACCACACAGATCTCACCAGATGAACTTTAACGGCAGTCGTAAACAAAGCCAACGATACAGTGACAGTAAGTGAATCAGTTCAGTGAATCCATTAAAGTAGGATGATTCCTCCAAATCCTCCAACCGCAGTGGAAGATAATAAACCAAGTGGCTTTGTTGTACGTAGCAATGCTTCCTGAAGGAGATCATCTCTAAATTGTGCACAGGAAAGAGTCATGCAGTGTTTTTACAATCGACAAATGAAGTGTGACAGGTAATCACACAGCTTCCGAGTCCAGTCGAGGGAACGCTTATTAATATCACAGTTTGACCACAGATGATTGGTCTCATTACCTAACGTGCCACACCTCGAATGAGAAATGATTGCAAAGCACATTGGGTTGCGCTGCGGTTGGGTTTGGGAATGCCATTGGTTGTGTTGGGATTGAGATTATCCATGCTTTGTGTTCTCTGAACAGTTTTAAGTGAGACTTCCTGTGCAGTTGTTGTAGAGACAACAGGAGATCACTGAGCGCCACATTTTTGTACACATTTATTTTTTTTCACAATTCTGTGCAAGTGATAGAAAACTGTTGGTGACACTTTAGTACAGAGACCAACTATTAACTAGTTGCTTATTAACATGCCTATTATTAACATACTGGCTGTTTATTAAAGCACATCTGCATGATCGTATTCAACATTGCTAATCCTATCCAATACATAAACCAACAACTACCATAACTATTAATAAGCAGCAAATGAAGAAGTTTATTGCAGCAAAGGTCATAGTTAATGATTTGTTAATAGCGAGAATTGGATCTTAAAATAAAGTGTGTCCAAACTGATGAGGTATATACAACTTATTGTGCATTATATATACAGTCATTTTTGTTAAGTTCACATATTTGAGGTCAGTAAAATCGAGCAAGGATGCATTAATTGATCAAAGGTCTACATTGTAACAATAATAATAACAAAATCAATGAGTAAATCCTATAAAGTAAACTTTCTATTCATCTGTGAATCCTGAAAAATAAAAAAAAATATTGTGCAGCACAACTGTGTTCAACACTGATAATAATCAGAAATGTTTCTTAAAGGGGGGGGGGGGGGGGACATCATCCAAAAAAAACCATGGCTAACAGTCAGATTCAGCCGTTTATTATGATCCAGAATCAGATCCAGAAGCTGAAACTGAACGAGAGCAGCATCAGCAACGACGTCTCTATGTGGTATGTACTGAAACTGTATATATTTGCTCAGCGGTTTTGGAAAATGTTTAAGTTCCACTTTGTCGTCTTTTTTTTTTTTTTTTTAAGCTGTACATGTGGAAAGTGCAGTTTGATGACAACATCGCATGTTGTTTACTTGATGTGCTTACGCGCTGATAGCTAAGTTAACAACACAGAGATATTTGAAGCAGTTTTACTCACCACCTGCGGTTCCAACACACGATCGTGACCCTTTTTCGTTGGGACTGCATTATCCTTAAGAAATAAATGATGTGCAAATCCAGCGTCAAACTGGGCCTTGTTTGTAAAACAAGCATCTTCGAAATGCAGGGAACAAACAAAAACACTTGCACAACTCCGTTGATGCTCTGTAAAAATAAACTCCATCCACTGGTCCCTTAATGCTGTTTCTCTTTAGGTAATCTGTGCAGGGTTGTCTTGCCCTGGCAACCAAAAACACACTTCTTTTGTGACATTTCGCTCTCGTTCTGATCAGTGAAGTCTGTTGTGCTCTCAGTGCTCTGCTATACGGGAGCGCGCTCTTCCGGCAGAAGTGCCTCAGGACCCATATAAGGAAATTCCCCTCCATCTAACGTCACACAGAGCCATACTCGAAAAAAACTTTCCGAAACTTGTGACAAACCGGAAGAGGTATTTTTGGAACAAAAATACTCCTTCAAACGTACAACTTAATTTTTTAAACTTTGTCCATGTTTAGCATGGGAATCCAGGTCTTTAACAGTGTAAAAAACTCAGTATGCATGAAATAGCATTTCACCCCCCCCCCCTTTAATAATAATCAGAAATGTTTCTTGAGCAGTAAATCATCATATTATTCTGATTTCTGAAGATCATGTGACACTGAAGACTGGAGGAATGATGCTGAAAATACAGCGGAGCATCACAGAAATAAATTACTGTAGTGTTTATATCTCAGTAATAAATCTCAGTATTAGCCTTTTAACTCGTACATATGTAAAGTATACAGTATAGGTTCTGTACTTGCATACTTCCTGTAATTATAATATTTCCTAAAACCCTCCTCATGTCTTGCTTAAGGGTGCGGTGGTTTCTTAAAGTGATTCAGGCAACCTCTCCAGCTGTTTCACTGTTTACATCCCAGCAAACCGTCCCTCTGGACGAAGAAAAAACAAAAACAGAAACAGAAGCTCAGGCATTAAAGCAAGGAGGAAATAGGTTGGAGAATTCAAGCTTGTTAGTTGGCTGTTTGAAATGAGGCCACTGAAATTTGACATAATATTTGACCATCACAGCCGTTGACAAACAACAGCACTGAACGCACAATATGACGCTCACCCGCGATAGTCAGAGCATTAGGAGGAGACATAAAAAGACACTTAGGTGAAATGTTATTTTCTTATAATGTGAAGATAAACGCAGGCGATATCGAGAGGATGGAAACGATAAGACTGAGTGTGAGCCTGAGGGCAGCACAGTTGTTTGGTCTGCGTTCAGCTTTCGGGAGGGAAATCTATCCAGAAATGGCCTTAATTTCCACTTTTTAATCTTCTTTTCTCGCTCCACAGACTATAGATTGATTCCTCTTTGCCATCAATCCATTTCTCCACTTGCTAATGATGTTGGCTGCTATATTTAGTGAGTGAAAACCTGTTTATTTTTCCTCCTAAGCGACAGAGATTAAAACGTTAGATAGAAAGGGTGTCAACGATCATTTTATTATGCCATTCTCACAAGTAAATAACGGACTACTGTGGACCATAAAGTGGAAAAAAATCTCTTTATCGTAGCACAGTTGCCATCCAGGGTTATTGTAGTTAATTTAATGAAAATTAAAACAAACAAACAAATACACAAAATAAATCTTATTTTAATTTAGTTCAGCTTTATGTATTAAAATAACAAATTAAAACAGAAATAACTGAAAAGAAAATGCTAAAATGACATTACATTTTATTTTATCAGCACAGTCCTTATCTAAACTGTGCTTCAACTGGTCCGGAGTCAGAGCTTTAGACATCATCTTTTAATATTTTAATTCAGACATCACCTCCAAAGGGTTGGAAAGCTCAGCACTCTCAGATACAGTATCCAAACCCATGAACAGCTGGCCTACTGACGCCATCTTTGACACCGGGGAACCAAGTGACAGAGTGCATTGTGGGTAATTAATGAACCGTGTTAGAAAAAAGGCATTTTTGCTGTGCGTGGCGAGAGCTACATTCATCAACTCAGAAACAGAGGAAGCATATGCAGGAATGTGTTGCAGACACAGACAGTCCTAATTAGCACATGGCACATGATGTATCAGGATGATGGGCAGAGTGCAGCTTGACTAGTTTGCGGTTAGTTCGCTTCTCTGTCTGCGGTCATACATCATCAACGTGAGCCAGACGCTGCTGTCTGCCTGCGAGCCTCACGATCCACTGACTCGCATATGACGTCAACGAGCTGCATCCTGATCCACCCAGAGCCCTGGAGTATAGCAGAACGGAGCATGAGCTGTGCTATTTTTAGGGCTGCGTCCTCATGTTAAGAAAAGTTAATTCCACTTAAAATGCAGCGATCATGCCACAAGACACAGAAAATAGAACTTGAAACATAATTATATTACATCCCCAGAGCTGGGTAGATTACCTTTACATTTACTTTTAGTCATTTAGACACTTTTAATCAAAGTGATTTACTAATGAGGACAGTAGAAGCAATTAAAACTAACAAACAGCAACAATACGTAAGTGCAAATGACAAGTCTCTGTTAGCCTAACACTGAACATGTAGCAAGAATGGTAAACACTATTAACAGCAATGATTATATGTTTTGTTCAAACTTACATCAAAGTTTGGTAGTTTGTATGTTGTTTCAGAGTTGGCATCATCTGAGGTCCTCTGAGGGGTTGGCATCATCCCTTCTCAGGTGTTCGGTCACCTCAGATCTTTGTAAGGGTTGGGTCTTTTACACTTTTAACACCCTCTTTTAGCTTAGCAAAAGTTAAAGCTAAAGTTTCATCTGGATATTGTCGAATATAGTTGAGTATCATCAGTATAACAGTGGAAACTATATACAGTACAATCCTGTATTTTCTAATAATTTTACCAAAGACCAACATGTATATGGAAAAAAGCAGAGGGCCTAGGACAGATCCTTGTGGCACTCCATACTTTACTGTCGCTTACTGAGATGATTCCCTATTTAAATAGACAAAGTGAAAACGATTGGGCAGGTAGGATCTGAACTATTTTATAACTATCAGATTGCATAATACAGATTGCAGTTAATGTAATCAGTTACTACCAAGCTCTGAACTGTACATCCCCACAATTGCACTTCATCTGTTGTTCAGATAAAACAGCCAATGGAAAGTCTCCAGCAGCAGATTTTTTAGTTAGAAGTTGTTGCAATTTGGCTCTAGCATAACACAGGCCTAATAGGAGATAACAGGAGACCAATAACAACAGCTCTTCCTTTTTATTACACAAATTTTTCATATTTCTTCAAATATATAAAGTTGATTTGATTTCAGGTAAAAACCATAGACACGTAATACAGACAGACTGTCTTTAAGCAACGGACCATTAAGAAAAAAAAAAAAAAACATTATAAAAACACTGAAATCAAGTGATGTTGACAGTTTAATACTGTACATGTTCTGAATCACTGGTTCAAAACAAAGGATTAGCCATGTTTCAAGATTGTCCATCACTAGTGGATGGTGATGGGTAGAATATTTGTCACTGATTCAAAATTACAAAAAGCATGGTAATATAATCAGACTAATTTTTGATTGCTTTTAGATTACTTTTCACCCAATTTAGGATAGTCTTGTACCAACTTGAACTAGTGCTGTGTGTTTTCTACATCTGAAACTAGAAGACAATATCACAGGAGCCATATAAAACCCAATTTCCCGTACAGATATGTGGGTGATGTAAATGCTGGTGGTGATGGTGAAGAGGGTGACAGTGTGTTTGTGTGATTACTGAGCTATAATAATTAAAATAGGTCTTAATGACACAGGCTGAGATGATTCCCCGCTGACTTGCACAGGATAAATATTTAATTATTCACTCTAATTATAATGAGAATCCAATGTGCCAACCACTTACTCGTCCTGCTTCAAACAGGGATCTGTTAACCTATAGGCTGTGTTCTAGAGGAGATAGCACCAATCAAATGATGTCCTACTGATGCAGCTTTTTGCATTTGCTATTACACTGAGTGGATGAAGGAGAGCTGGTCTTCCTGATCATCTCACTGTGCATAAATATAAGCGTAGCAGAGCCCAAATTAGCATTTATATCAAAGTGAAGTCAGATTCTGGATGGAAGGAGGAACAACAGTCTTTAAGACCCTCATTAAGTGTCATTTACAACAGCAACAAGTCAGAAAAAAACATTATTATAGCTTTAATTCAGAATACTGATATAGTTCATTAATGGTTCTTCTTGTGAAAAAAGTGTACATTAGCATATTACAATTGTACAAGGACATGGCATGTTTAATGCAATTAGGCTAGTTGAAATTTAGAGTGTTTTTGACATGCACATGTGACTTCAGTACAACTTTATATGTAATCTGTGTTTTCTGGCGCATCCAATAACAAAGATGACACGTCAGCAGCATCGTGAACTCTCTCACAACAGACACGGAAGAGAAGACAATGCTGAATAAAGTCGTCATTTTTGCTATTTTTGGACCAAAATGTATTTTCGATGCTTCAAAATATTCTAACTGACCCTCTGATGTCACATGGACTACTTTGAAGATGTTTTTCTTCCCTTTCTGGACATGGACAGTATACCGTACACACAGCTTCAATGGAGGGACTGAGAGCTCTCGGACTAAATCTAAAATATCTTAAACTGTGTTCTGAAGATGAACGGAGGTCTCACGGGTTTGAAACAATATGAGGGTGAGTTATTAATGACGTAATTTTTATATTTGGGTGAACTATCCCTTTAAGGCGTACAACATTTATACTGACAAGCAATCATAGTAATCAAAAATGCAATTTCTAGTGATAGCCATGTATTTCAATATTTGTAATTCACATTTGAAATTATGATGTTGCAAAACACACAAAAAAAATATTATCAATTACAACGATAATCAAGTACATTGCATGTGCTTTCAACACATCAAAATAAGACTTTACTACAACATGCATTTTTAAAAGTGTACTTAAGTGTGTTAAGATCTCATTTCATACAAGTCTCTTTAAATACACTCAAGTGGCCTTTTATTTTGTAAAAAAACTTTTCCAAGTTTTACTTATAAGATTTGAAGCATGTTGATTACAATTAAGCACACTTCTTAACATGACACTGTGCCAGAAATGTCTTTCATTCATATATATTTTAATATTGTAATGTGCACTTATTACTAAATAATGTCAGTCAGTGACGTATAAAGGTGTAACCCAAGTGTGTTTTTCAGCACAGTGTTTCATGTTGTCAAAACCAAGACAAAACCCAGACTAACAAATGGAGGAGAAGCTGAAAAAGAGCAGTTTGTGGACAGTTATGTAAACATATTAGTCAAGTTGTTTCAGCCGCCTTGTTGCTTCCGCCCAGGGAAACACACACACACACACACAGATGACTGCTGTGAAATCCCAGTTCAATTTCTTCTCTTTCAGCCGTGTGGACACAAGAGGAGGTGAAGATCAATATGACACATTCTAGCATCATTATTACAATTCATATCCTCAGCGGCTCCCAGCCTCTTTAATCACAGGGTTGTGCCCTGACTGCCTCGTCTTCTTTTAAAACTCCCTTAAAGGTGCTATCTGTTTTTTTGTCCAGGTGTACAGTTCTTGATTAGCTGACGCTGCGAAAGTGGAGACCTCATCAACATGGAGGGTCCGGAGAACAGATGGGGGGCTGATGTAACGACTGCAGTGCTAGCACTTTCCTGCAAGATATCTGAGAATAACATACATTTATAACTTCAATAAGTTCAGGGGGATGCTAGCCTAAGATAATTTATTGTTCATTATTTGTTTTTATTTGTAAAAGTCACGGAAGATGGCATTAATGTACAAAATATTGCTCTCATTTAAAAAATACAAAGCAAAGCAAAAGCGTCATGCAGTTTAACTGACAATGGTTTGACACAGTGTCTATTTTTTGTCCATAACTGTGTAAATCTAAGCTTATGTTGCAGGCAAATGAGATTCTACTTTCCACAAATGTAAAACTCTTAATAAGAGAAACTCAGTGCTTATGTGAATGCATGGTGTGATAGGGTATGTATAATATGGTTAAACTTTATACTACATTTTATTATATAGGTTTTGTAGTCTTGCGCATTTTTTAATGAAATTTGAGGCATACAGTATGAGGTTTGGGATCCACCAAAATATGTTTTGTATTCAAGTGATGCACATTTGAAAATAAAAAAAGCTGGATTTGTGCACCGCTCAGGTTTAATTAAAAAAACTGAAAAATGTGCGCAACGGTTAGACAAATCTATGTCATTTTATTCAGATGTAACACAAACATGCACACTTTTCTGAACTTATTCGAACTGAATGAATCCGTCTAGTCCTCTAGTGAGTTTTCCAAATGGTTTTAGTCATCTAGTTAACCAGCCGCTGCATGGCTAGAAGAAGCATCCCCTCCATTATCTCTGTTTAGCTTGTAATCTGCTCCACGAACCTCGCTGGATTAATGAAGCGTCCTGAGCCAATAAGTCGGCAGTGGCAGCCGAAGAGCGGCGGTCACCGTCAGCCATTCATTGGCTCAGGACGGAGTTATTGCAGCGAGATGCACATGAAATCAGTGTAATATCTGCTGTAATATAGCTGCCGTTACTGTGAGATGCCTGATAACTCGCATAATAACCAGATTAGCAATATGTCACACTAAGCTGTTGGCCAAAGGCTGGGGAATTGGGAAGTTTCTCCATTCCTACGGAAATGAGGAGGCTTTGAATAGAAAATCTTGAACTCAGTTTGTCTTCTGTTAAGGCTGAGGATTGTGTCTCAAAGCAGGCTCATTCATCGACTCAATGCTTCGTCTGCCGCTCCAAGCACTGAAAGGGTCATCTGTATGTTTTATTTCCTTCAGGGTTTCTGCGGGTCTTAAAAGCAGGCCATTCATTTGACCTTCCACAAGTTAAGGCCTTAGATCTTAAACTGAGTCTTCAATTCATAAAGTAATTGCATTAATTGTTAATTAAATGTTGCACGTATTGTTATCTTTGTCAGCATTTTAAAACTTCATTTTAATATATATTTTTCGAAAACCAGACTTTTTCAGGTTTCTGTGGAGCAAGTTCTTTGTCTTAATTAACCCTTCAACAAATTATGACATTAAAAAGTCGTCATTTGGGGCAGAAAAAGTTAAATTCATAAAGGCATAGAATTAAATGTTGTATGCATTGCAAAAAAAAGAAAATATAACGTAAAACAAAGGATTCTTTGAACAAATTTCTCTTACTGAAAAATGTAAATGATTTTTTTTTTTTTTTTTTTTTTTTAACCATAAACTCACTTCATTTTTTCAACTTTTCTAATTTTTTTTTCATCATTTTGCTTCTCAAGTAGGACTATATATCCTGATTTAAGAATCTTTAGATATTTGCACCGGAAAACGAGACAGAAATAACTAAATAATATTTTGTTATTTATTTTTTTATTTTTTTTATTTTTGCAGTTTTAGCAGAATCTACAATAAAAGCTATTTTCATATTCTCTTTTTTTTATTTAAAAAGTAATTGAACTTGCATTTTCTAACTTTGTGATGCTAATGTAACCCATCATGTTCTGATAACATATTTACAGTTCATCGAGAGAACATATTGAAGTATTGTGTTTCCTTAAGCTTTATTTAATTGGTCTGAAAGTGGTTTTTAAACACTCTTAAATTCCCTTAAAACTTGCAGAGACTCTGTAGCGTCTACAACTCATGAGAGACAGAATGAATCTCTCTTTTTCTGACATCCTGATGTGGATTTTGGAGTCAATGCAAAGGTTAAAGCTGCACAGGACATCCTGCATTTCAATTTAAGGATATTTTTCTCCTCAGAGCAAAGCTGTGGTGATTTTCGACCTGCGATAATAAAAACAGCTCCATTCTGAATGCCGAAACAAACAGTCAGCTTCAGGATTGGATGCTAGTTGGAGCGCTGCAATTTGGAGAGTAATTACCTTGATGTTTGTAGCGAGGATATTTGCCACATGGAAATTGCCACCCTTTATACGCATGTAAGGCTGTTATCGCCAGCGACTCGTTTGGGTTTAAATAATTCTCATTACCCAGCTGCCAAAGTCGCAGGTTATTTGTGCGTGAGAATTTATGCTACACAGCTCATGCTAAGAGCTGTCCGAAGATTTCCCTCACTTCCCTGGGACGTTAGATTAGAGTTAATTACATCAAACTGTGAGTCTGAACTCTTGTCAGCATATTGTAATCTGGATTAAATGTGTGATCAGGACTGCTGCTGTTGCTCTAATGAATGCGTATCCAGACTTTCTTCCCAAACTTTCCTGAGACACAACAAATATTTGCTAATGGATGCAGAAATGAGTCTATTGTATTTTGTATCTGGAGACTGACTAGCACACATTGCTAATTGTACTCTAAAAACTGCCGTCATTAATTAAACATAGAGCTGCTTTTGTTGGTTATTTGAAGTTCAATAGATCCGACAGCTAGAACACACTGTTTAATGCTCGTACAACAGAGATTCATTGTTGTGTTTAGTTTGCATGAATGTTAAACAAGTGGATTATACAGAGAATGCCGGTTAGATATACTGAGTTAGACACTGATCTTAATGTAGCTGCGACTATTAATCTATTTTTGCTTCTATATGAATTATTTAACATAGCTTTTAGGATATTTGAGATCTCGATGCTTGGGATGCTTGATTGTGTAATTCTATGATTATTTTGCACTCAAAAGAGATGCTGATTTTATGAATTTTAGGCTCTTGAAAATAAATAAAACAGCAAAATGCAAACTCAGAATATGATGCAAACCTTCTGTGATATATTTTTATCCGGTGTCTTTGCTGCTGACCTTCGATGATCCAGTTTAAGCATACTAATAAGAAGAAATGACTAAGATAAACATAACATTTGTTTAATTGATTTGCATTCCTTCTCCTGTGTCCTATTCTTCATGCAACCCAGAATAGCAGCACAGCTAAACATTTCCTTCAGCCTGAGGATGATTCATTTCACTTTTGGTTTGAAAGGGCTTTTACATTTGCCAAAAATACAACTTTTTATATTAAAACAACAAACAAGCACTGCCAAGATTTAAAAAGTAATACAAAAGTAACATAGCACATTACTTTCCATTAAAGTAACTATATAATGTAATTAGTACGTAGCAATGCAATAATGTAATGCATTACCTTCCCCAACACTGCGGATCATTCTTGTTTTTTAATCTATTCACTTTTGCTTCTATATTAATTTAAGATAACTTTTGTGATATCCACACAATGCATGGATATCATGAGTTTTAGGATGCACTCAAAGGATTTTGGATGCATATGGCGCAGCTTTGTACCAAAAGAAGTGGGATTTCTGCAGGTTTAAAGACTGAACTAGTTTGACTTGGAGAATATGCTAGAGGATTAGACAAATCCATGCTACTGGAATATGCACACTTTTCATTTAGACTGTGATCATAACATACTTGTTTTTATTTTTGATTTTAAGTTGGCATGAAGATCTGTGTCAGCCAATGAAGTGCATGTTGGCGTGTTGTGCTGGGACAGATGTTCTCTCTGGGGGACGGAGGAGACGAGGCGAGAGGGGCATGAGCATCGCCTCCTCAATGCGCCGGCTGTAATTGTTGAATGTGTCGTATGAATTCCCCGCTGAGTTCTCTGATTCTGTTGGGTTTCTCTCTCTCTGCCATCACTGTGGGAATCGAGCCAAGCCGGCTCACTGCAGACAGACACAAAAAGAAAGAAAACCAGCCACCGAGTCCCTGTCATTCTGGATGAGATCAGAATCGATGTTTTGTGGTATAGATCATTAGCCATTTAGACACGTGTGTCGGGGCATTCTTCTTGATTTTGAGTCGAAGGTTGAAGTGTTTTGGCTCCTAATGTGACCGCAGTTATCTTGTGCTTGCATTTCAATTTCACACCTCGTCCTAAAAGCATTTTATGGCTGGCCGCAGGTTTCCAGAAGGTAAGATAAGGTAAAATGAAAAATTAGCCTGGGGATGAAGCAGAGGGATGTAATGATCAGGGAACATTGTTTTCTTTCTGTTTGTTTCAGTCGGAATATGTGATCATTTTTACCCATCAGGTAAAAAAAGAAAAAAAAAAAAGAAATCAAATCAATCATGATGCTTTGCCTTTTTTTCACAACATCAAAAGCAAAACATGATTTGGGAAAATAAGACAAAGCCAAAGTTTATCTTCTGTTTTTCTTCGTTTTATTTATGCTGACCATTTGGATCTTTCTTTCTTTCTCTCTCATCAAGTAACCATTGGTGTCTGAACGGTTGAAATCTCACAGCAGAAATCTTCCTCTAAAGTAGATTACAGATCACGGCTTGTGAGAGACAGCAGTATCATCAAATTATCCTCCAGTCTGGAAGTTCCACCGACAGTTTAAAATTGGATATATCACTCAAAAGAGAGCAGCCACCTTTAATGAAAATGATACACAAATCCAATTAAATAAGCATAAATTCACATAAACACAGGGTCTTTTTATAGGCATTAGAGTGTTAACAGAAAATGTTTCTTGAGCAGCAGATCAGCAGAGACAAGTAATTAACAGTAAGTTTTTTTTTTTGTTGTTGTTTTTTTACTGTATTAAAAAAAATGCTTCCTTGGTGAGCTGAATAAACTTATTTTGAAAAATTTAAAAAATAAATAAAAAGGAAAATTAGTGAAAGGAAACAAAATCTACTTAAAATTTACCCATGCTTTTGAATGGTAGTGTATCTAAATGCTATTTTATATAATAGTATATAAAATATTATTTAAACTAATTTAATGTATATATCTGTACTAGGAATGTATGGTTCAATAAATACTTTTTTTTTTTAACCATTTCAGTTTGATTCGGTTCTGATGGCTTTTCACATTATTGTTTTTTTTTTTTTTTGCAATTAAAACTGTTTTTTTTTTTAAACAAATTAACAATGCAAAACTCCTGTACACTGGAGAGTAAATTATTCATTTTGAGAGAAGTGTTGTTTTTCCCATTTAATTCTTTTAAATTGTATTTATTTTTTGACAATTGTAGTGTTTTAAATAAACACATTTAATGTGTCTTTCATTCATACTGGAAGCCAGAGGGCGCCCTCGTGCAGAAACCCTGCATATGCATCACAAAAGCTGATGGTGATTCAGGAAATCCCTAATATGGATAAAGGCTTCCAGCACTAGCTGTGACTGAATAAAAATATATAAATTCTCAAACCTCCTCAAGTTCCTCTAACCATCTTAGATATTTTCAAAATTATGTATATTTGTAAACATAGCCTTTATTACAGTATATCATATATTTTCTGCCTCATTCCATGATAATGCACATCAGATCATAAAAGGAAGTTATTTCAAATATTTGATAGAATTTTTGGAGTAAAAACATGTTACAATGTTCTATGTTGTTGGACATCAGTTTTAGAAACACTTCTGATTTACAATGATCAAGTCATCTACAGCGGTAGATGTTTGCTGTGTGTTTCTTTTTAGATGCACTCATGGACTCACAAAACTGAGGCAATTCTGAGAGAAATAGAATGCATGGAAATTATCTAAACAAACAATAAGAAAAAAAGAAAAACGCAGTTCAAAAGCAAACCTAACAAACCATTGATCAATAAAAAGTTTATTTGTTCAATTTAATTTAGATTTTTTTTTTTTTCTGGTCCAGGGACACATATAGTGAGCACTAGATTATATTTTGATGGGCTATTAGTAGCATGCAAAAAATAAATAAAAATAAAATAATAATAATAATAATTTTTCCGTAATATTGACAGTAGTAAAGGCTTCAGGATGTTTTGTGTTCTGTCGTTTCTGTCAGCCAAGCAGTGTATCTTTCTCTCAGTTCCAGAGTGATTAGTCATATGCCATTTACAGCTGATTAAAAAATAATAATAATAATGATAATAATAATGGCAGCAGAATCGAACAAGTCAAACAAATCGCATCCCAAGAAACAAGTTGATGGAGTTCAGATCACACATTTCAGATGGTCCTGCCCCGACGCTTCGGTCGTTACAGAACTATTAACCAAACTACGCTCTAATGAAATATGAGTGTGTTTCTTGCAAGTGGAGCCAAGTGGAGCACTGAAGACAGTTAAACGATCAAGACAAACGTGGCTCTCCAGACCATGCTCTGAACACGTCAGTGTTTGGTTCTCCCTGAGGTAATTCAGTACGGCAAACAGAATGACAGAGTTACACTGGGTTTACACACTCGTTCACACTCCTTCTCTTGCTATTTTTACTCTGCTAATACGAATTCATGGCAGGGAGGCTCTTTCTCCTGAAACAATGTGTGCAGAATGGCCAGGCTGTGAGAATAACAGCCGGAAAGATAAACTAAGTGATTAATTGCTGTGAGACCCTGCCTGAATGTGAGCAGAACCCTCATGTATCACAGGGCATTCCAATTCATATTCGGGAAAACAGCAGCAGTTTCTGCTGCTCTCCGCAGTTTCTTTGTTCGAGAGCTTGGTCACTATCACGGTCTTTGATGTGGAGGGCTTCATGGTTCACACACACATTACGCTCGGTCTATCTCGTACTCTCAGGGATATGAATCTATGAAGAGTGTTGAACGAGACCCATCGTGTTTCTCAACCAGGAGCTCATGTTCTCCAGAGAGCATGGAAAGATTTCTGTTTCGATTTAACTCGTTTGTTAACTCCTAATTTCTCATTAGAAACTGAGAATGCATTTGCTCGTGGGTTGATATAACACACTTGTTGAGTTTGATTTGATGATAACTGAATTCTGAGATAAAAGTCCCGTCTGGATTTGGTTTGGACATAAATTCGCCATACTGCTCCAGTGCGTTCTTGTTTAAATGAATCCTGAGATGCAGCTTTACACTCATAAAGGTTCTTTACTGCAACCGATAGTTTTCAGAGGACATGTGCAAAGTTTCACGTTAAATGGTTTCCCAGCAGTCTGTCAGTGCATGTTTTTAATGGTGTTGGGTATCGTTTGAATTTAGTTGATTCTGATTCAGATTCTGCTTATCGATTCCAGTTTTGATCCAGTGGTAAAAAAAATAAAATAAAAAAATACGGTACTTCTCACTATTAACTAGTTGCTTATTAGTATGCCTATCCTACCCAATATTAAAACTTAACTACCTTACTAACTATTAATAAGCAGCAAATTAGAAGTTTATTGAGGCAAAAGTCATAATTGGACATTAAAATCGGGCCGACTCCAAGCATGAGCAGGATTGGACTGAGCCCACCCAAATCTCTGTCTTGTCCACCCAATTAGAACCACAGGTAAAGAATCTTTTTATGCAGTGATTAAAAGCAATCTGAAGCAGACTGTATTTTGAGACCGTATTTTAAGAGCTGAAGACTGCCCCAACAATTATGAAAACACCAGAAATTGCATCATTCTTCTTATTAGCTGAAATCGAAGGCGCTACATTCACAGCAGTTGAATTATTGTTCTAGAAAACCTTGGTTATCCACTAACGTGCATTTACTGCATGAAAGGGCGCAAGAACAAAGTATAAGCATTTAAAATGCATTTGACTTGCTGTTATTGCTGTTCAACTGAATGTAAGAAACAAACTGCCTGCTACAATGACCACAAGGTTAGAAACAACAACACTGAAATAAGAGCTTGTGCGATTCAAGGATGTGTTCAGCATCGGTCGACTCAGGATGCGTTTTCTTTCATAATTTTCATCGGATAAAAGTAAAATCTGTTGCATTTTAAGACGTTCTAAAATCTGCATTTTGCTTGTCAGAAACACATGCTTGGTTTTAATGTTACTTTAAGTGGAGGTAGAATTAAATGAATGCCAAAGCTCAGCCTTATGTTTGCGTACCCCAGTTTGAGAATCACCGCTCTATGGCATCGCTGGGAAAGCCCCCATTTCTACCCTGTTTTTAAAAGTCTCCAGTCTGTGTTTTGCGCACATATTGGTGGATGATCGAGTTCTCGGCCTTGAGACTGAGTTCAGATGCGTGAAAACTCGCCTGAAGCAGCTCCTGTCCTCACAAACTCCACACACTCTTTTCCAGGATTCAGCAAACGGGCCAAATCCAAACATTACCCTTTCCCTAAGACCAAAGGATGTTCTGCTGTCTCTCCCAGCATCAAGACTTCTTTTATACTTCGTTTTGCCTGTATGTGAGACATCTGCAACTGTGTACATACGAAACACTTCAGTTTTCATCTTTACACAGAATATAATTTCTAAAAGTTGATGATTGATTATATTAGATGCTGAATGCTTAAGCAGGCCTTTCTGGATGAGGTAATAAATAGATGCATAAATAAATAACAGACACCTTTAAAATGACCAGAAGGATGCTCGTCACAAGCCATTATTCGCTGCGTAATTAGCACTGAATTTTAATTGCTCAATTAGGTAGACATTACTGCCTGTGGCATTGAAATTGAACTAATCCAGCGGATAAATTAAAGTTTGCTTTGGTTTTAATACAGTGCAATGTTTTTTTATTTAGTGTATTTAGCATAATAACTTTTAAGGATCCAAATCAAGCAATAGTGGCACATCAGTCTGTGATTTTACAGGCTAGATCGGGTTCATTTAGTGAAACTTACATTTGAACTTAAATAGATTTTAATGAAATTAACTTGAGTTGCATTTTCATTATAATTTCAACAACAAAAAAGCATGCAGATGATGTGATTATTCCTATTCTACTGACTTAATCCAAAGCAGGATTTTAATACGAGGCACTGAGGCTGCTCCTCATAAATAACCAAGCAGAGGCAGTGCACACAAATAAAACATTATAATAACAAAAAAGGCCCTTTAAACAGAGACGGCGCACATGCATTATGGAAATTAGCTAACGAGCTCGCTCTCCGAAGGTTTGGGCGAACGACGAGCGACAGATCTTGATCACCTGTGTGTTCTGGATCTGATTCCCGTCTGATCCACATCTAGGTCAGCGCAGATGTGCCAGAAAACAAAATGATGGGGAAAATCATGTCATCCAGGACAAAGCTGAGAGCAGATGGAGAGCAGTTGCCATGGTGATGTGATAGCCACACCTGTGTGTGTGTGTGAGGAGAGAGAGACGGCCGAGCGAGATCCGCAGGGTGTTGAGCTTGCACTGAATACTTTCACTATTTCACCTCATTTAATGCATTATTCGAGTCCCTCATCTTTCCTAGGATCAAAACACGCCGTGTTGCTTTCAGAGACAAATCTTAATGCTTCATTATCACAATTTGGAACAGCGAAGATGTGCGTGTGAATTAATAATTCATGCAGGTGTCACTAATGAAATGTTCGGTTTTCTGGAAGTCACCTGAAAGAGCTGTAGTTCTGAATGAGTTTGGCTCATTGATTAGAGATGATGTGTACTAGTTACAAGACAGCAGATCTATACTGACCAACTTATCACACACTAAATCATTTGGGAAGCACCTGAAAACAAAGTCCTGAAGGAATCTGTGTTTTTGATGAGGAACGAATCACTGGATTTGCTACTTTTTCCAGTTTGTGGTGTCAAATCCTTGAAAAATATTCAGTTTTGTTAGTCACCTAGGTCCAAGCCACTGATATATCATACACATACAGTATATATATATATATATATATATATATATATATATATATATATATATATATATATATATATATATATATATATATAGTTAAAAATTATCCAAAATCAATTTTTGTGGAAGTACATTACCAGCCAGTGTTCAAAACTATCTCCTTTTCACAACCGTAATTATATAATAATGTTTTCTAATTTGAGTTGTATAGGTTTTCATAGCCACACATTCACCTCAAAACTGTGTCAATGCACAACCCACACAAGGAAGATAATTCTGCAAATAACTGCGATTGCAGGTTTCAAACAGAGATGGCGACCAAGATGCAAAACTTACATTTTGCAGCTTTAATGATAGTTTCGTGACTGTCTGAATGAATAGTTTGTCTGTTATTGTGGTATTTTGCAGTATATTGCAGATTAACCCACTCATAACTGTCACATAAAAACAACCGAGACAGCGGTAGCTAACTTTCCCCCAGTGTGTACACTGAAGTCAGATGCTGCTTGTAGGTTTGCCCCTAAAATCAGTACTCTTTTGAGAAATACTGGGTGTAAATGTAAGACCCGGTCGATGATGAGTGCTTTACCATTTAATTTCACAATGTTTTCCCAAGCTACACAAGAATGAAATGTAATTTGAATGAATATGCAATATATAAAGGTCAATTAAACAGTGTCATGTGAACTACTGTTGACTAAAAAAGATGAGAAAATGCTATCACTGTGCATAAGATTGGTGATGATACACTGCAGTTCACTGAAAAAATTTTTTTCATTCATCCAATAATAATAATAAAAAAAAGTAGGGTAATGATTCACAACTATATATATATATTTTTTTTTTAACTTGAGCCAAAGAAAAATAAATAGCTTGCTCTAAAAATAACTTATTTATTTTTCATTGGCTCATGTTAAAAGATATAGATGTGAATCATTACCCTACATTTGTTTTTTTAATTGGATGAATGAAACATTTTTTTTCAGTGAACTATCATCACTAATCTTATGCAACGTGATAACATTAACATTTCCACATCCTATTTTTCACAAGCTAGCTAGTTTTTTAAACAAAATCATTTTCTATCACTCACCTTTCCAATCTGCACATGAAATACCTCAGCAGTTGTTTTCAGTTAATTAAAAATAATAATGTGCTATTGTTCTGAATTGTCCCCGATCTTCATGCACAAACAAATAGGGAAGATAATAACATAAGATAGTTGCACTTAATTACTGGATAAACAGAAATATAACTGCAAAAGCTCATTAAATCAAGTGTCTAATTACTTCAGTGACTTCCTTTAGTTCATGCTGTATTTATTTATTCATTAATTCTCTTTTAAGGGAGGGTGTGTGTGTGTGTGTGTGTGTGTGTGTGACAACCCACCAGCAGAGTAAAAATCATGCGTGTGATCTCGTAACTACGCTGTTGTGATTGCAATCTTTAATGACTTCTGAATTCAAACCTCTTTCCAGTCATCTAACATTTAAATCGATGCTGTTTTCTCTTTAAAGTGAAGGAGAACTGTGGCTTTACAATGCGAGTGTGGAATATTTATCATTTCATGGCACAGCAGGATGATTTTCTAAGTATCCAAACCTTTAATGCTTTCTTCCAAGGACGACGATAACATAAATTATGTATGAGTTGCAACTGTTTGGCCGTTTGGACTGAAGATCTAGATTGATGCAGGAGCAAGCTCTAGAGGAAAGTTTACACTTTAAACACTTTATCAGAGTAAACAGTGTTGTTTTGGTCGGTGCATTAAGGGAAAAATATAGCATTTTTCCTTTTGTGAATGTCTTACTTGTTAGTGACTTTTGTTTTATTCATTGCACGTGTGGATTAAAGTGTTAATTAAACCCTCTAGGCATGACTAAATACAATATGATTTAGATGAAGTCGTAGCATCATCAACATCTGCACAGATTGATTTGTTGACTTTTATGCTCCTGGTGCTTCTCTCATTGCAGTTTTTATTTTAAATAGTAGTTCAGAACTCAGTTTACCTGAGTTTATTGAACACAAATTATCTTTGGCGGTATAGTTCCTTATGGGGATTCTTGCTCCCAAATTAATTGAACATACAAGAGCTTTAACATTAACCCCCCCGGAGCCATCAGCTTGGAAATACATGATAATTAAGACACTTAATAATGTCTTTAAAAGCAAACAGTGGTAATCATGTAGATGTGGCAGTGGGACGTCTATCCTGAAGCTTGGTTATGAGGATGAGTGTCTCTCAGCAGTGAGGTCCATGCCAACCAGGACTTTAGTGATCTGAAACAAAGAAGACGACAACCAGAAGGTGCATGGTAATGTGCTCATGCTTATAATGGAAAGGGAGGGATGCAAGGCATTTGAGCATGCTTACTGAGCAGTAGTGCCACATACTGTATATATGTCCTGTGTCTAAATGGAGAATGGTAGTGATCGGAGCTATTTGATACTTGACCGCATCAGCTGGTCGCAGCCTATGCCATCCGTGGCCTGACTGAACTAACACTGCGCTCGATTTTTACTGAAGTAAATAAGTGAGACTTTGTTATAAAAAAATAAAAAAAATTTATTCATTGTAATTTCAAATCTAAAACAAGTGTGACTTTATTTTTTTAATCTGCAACTTTGTCTTAAGATGTGACTTCATGGTATTTCTTATTTTAAACATCAACATTACTTTTTAAACTTTACATTGATAACGGAGTTTCCTACCAAATAAAAGTTCATTTTTAAGGAAAAAGTTTTGATCCCAGTCCATGCCTGGGCTGGAGACATGGGAAAATAATCATGACATTTTTTTTTTGGAGAAAATACGTCTTTATTCTTTATTAATTGGAAATTACACCTTCATTTGACCACAGGCAAAAGCGACGGCTCTTTGACACTATATAAACTCATTTCAGAGCGTGGTGTTTCTGTCATCTGACTCTCTTCTCTCAGATGATCTGGCCCTCTGCGGCTCACAGCAAGAAGCCAGAGACTCAGTGTTTAGAGACCAGTCTTCAGAGTCTTCGGCCTGATATTGATGCACCTTTTGTCTTGTCATATGCAAATATTAAGGGTTAAGAGACAAGCTGGTTTGAAGTGCAAATTGTAATTATAAGGCTCCGGCACGACTCTTCTTCATCCGCTCCATTCCATTAATTACCTCTCCCATGGAGGAGAGAAACTTCATTAAAGCACAGATAGGAAGAGAGCGTTAAAGAAAGACAGGACTGCTCAAGGACATGCTAGAACAGAAATTAAACTCCAATAAAGCATCGCACGCAAACAGCTTTCTGCAGATCACAGTGGTCATGTGACCAGGATATGCTTTCCTTGCATTAAGTCGAGTACAGGTTTTTACACGTGTCTAGCCTTCAGATGAATACAGAGTGATTGTGTAGTACTGAAACCTGCATGAAGATTGCCGTAAAACACACAGTAAAGTAGATTTTAATAAAAGTGTAGATTATTTTTGTGTGTGTTTGCATTAGGTCAAAGACACTATAATTGCAAAATAAATAAATAAATAAATAATAATAAAATTGTATATATATAAAATGCTCTTAAAGCTGCGGTAGGGAACTTTTGACGCTCTAGCGGTTAATAAACAGAACTGCTTGCGTCTTGCGGAAGAACATCGTAGCCGGAACTACTTCTCTCTGTTTATGTCTATGAAGAATCACAAAGGTACTGGGTTACTCCGCCGCGGTATCCCCGAAGCATTCTAAAATAGTCCGAATATAAACACTTATTATAGGTGCACCCTAGTGATTCAGGACAAGCTAAAAACACGGTTTGGAAAATGGATTCATGGTGTACTCACTTATTATGTAAATTTTTCTACATTTTGAACACAAACAAAGTTACGGACCGCAGCTCTGATTGGTTGTTTTTTACTGGGAGCGCATGACTTTCTGCAAATGGCAATAGGACACTGGGAGGAGCCAGAGGAGCTTGATTTTTACACAGATTATCTGTCTCATATTCTACTGTAAGGACATAATGACAGGTTTAACAAATATGTAAAAAATATATTTTTACAAAAGTTCCCTACTGCAACTTTAAGCGCTAAGATCAATCGTTATCGGGAAACCCGGCCCTGGTTTGTTAAGAGCAATACTTTTAATATAGAAAAATTATTATTAGGCTGGGTTACTGTAAATTTTTTATGGCTGCCATATTCGCCAGTGTTTTCCAAGCAAATTAAGTGCACGATTTTATCATGTGTAAAATTACTAATTAAACATGGAGGATGAAAGCAGCTCTTTTTTTTTATTTTTACACCAACAATATACCATATGCATACTGCTGCACCGGTTTTTTTTTAAGCTTGATGTGCTGTTGTGGAAGGCCAGTTTCAAATTCGCATATCTGGAACACTGCCTTGAACATTGACTTGTCCTGACTCAATTTAAAGTTCTCCCACACAGCTGAGGTCTTCTGCATTCTGTCTTCTCTTCCAGATGAACTGAGACATGACATTCATGACGTTCACTCATGGGCGATTCGTAAGCTCATTTTCCACTATTGCGCCGAATGGTTCTCTTTGCTTAACTGTTCCATTCCCTTCCGATCAGGGCCAGTCAGCACAGATACAGATTCACTTTCCACTGTGGTGCTTACTGTATAACTGAGCTCTTTGGAATGCAACATACTCTCACCTAAAGGATTATTAGGAACACCATACTAATACTGTGTTTGACCTCCTTTCACCTTCAGAACTGCCTTAATTCTATGTGGCATTGATTCAACAAGGTGCTGAAAGCATTCTTTAGAAATGTTGTCCCATATTGATAAGATAGTATCTTGCAGTTGATGGAGATTTGTGGGATGCACATCCAGGGCATGAAGCTCCCTTTCCACCACATACCAAAGATGCTGTATTGGGTTGAGATCTGGTGACTGTGGGGGGCATTTTAGTACAGTGAACTCATTGTCATGTTCAAGAAACTAATTTGAAATGATTCGAGCTTTGTGACATGGTGCATTATCCTGCTGGAAGTAGCCATCAGAGGATGGGTTCACGGTGGTCATAAAGGGATGGACATGGTCAGAAACAATGCTCAGGTAGGCCGTGGTATTTAAATGATGCCCAATTGGCACTAAGGGGCCTAAAGTGTGCCAAGAAAACATCTCTCACACCATTACACCACCACCAGCAGCCTGCACAGTGGTAACAAAGCATGATGGATCCATGTTCTCCTTCGGTTTACGCCAAATTCTGACTCTACCATCTGAACGTCTCAACAGAAATTGAGACTCATCAGACTATGCAACATTTTTCCAGTCTTCAACTGTCCAATTTTGGTGAGCTCATGCAAATTGTAGCCTCTTTTTCCTATTTGTAGTGGAGATGAGTGGTACCCGGTGGGGTCTTCTGCTGTTGTAGCCCATCCGCCTCAAGGTTGTGTTGTGGCTTCACAAATGCTTTGCTGCATACCTCGGTTGTTACGTGTGGTTATTTCAGTCAAAGTTGCTCTTCTATCAGCTTTATTCAGTCGACCCATTCTCCTCTGACCTCTAGCATCAACAAGGCATTTTCTCCCACAGAACTGACACATACTGGATGTTTTTCCTTTTTCACACCATTCTTTGTAAACCCTAGAAATGGTTGTGTGTGAAAATCCCAGTAACTGAGCAGATTGTGAAATACTCAGACTGGCCCGTCTGGCACCAACAACCATGCCACGCTCAAAATTACTTAAATCACCTTTCTTTCCCATTCTGACATTCAGTTTAGAGTTCAGGAGATTGTCCTGACCAGGACCACACCCCTAAATGCACTGAAGCAACTGCCATGTGATTGGTTGATTAGATAATTGCATTAATGAGAAATTGAACAGGTGTTCCTAATAATCCTTTAGGTGAGTGTAAATGCATCAGTCGTTGGCTTGGTTGTGTAATACCAACAGAGATATGGACGATGATCAGATATTTCTGTTTCTGGGACTCCTTTTTTAATGATATTTACTTCGTTCAATAACAGAAAAAAAAGACACAACTCGACATGAAAAATAAAATAAACAGAAGGCGACGACGGGTATAATATCAATAAGTGCAAATATTTCCTCCACAGACCAAACTATCTCAGACATTTTTTTCTTTTTTTATATTAAACGTAGTTCACATTAGCTGTTTTACGTGGCTGTTTGATCAAATAGTGCACTTCCGCTTAGCCAGCTATGGAGAAACTGGTAGCCAGGCAACAGAGTGGCGACATCATGCACACACACTCTAACAGCACAGCCGAGAATTCTGGGCCAAGAACGGTTTGTAATTGTGCCACATCATACCAGGCTCACGTGTAAATACAACTGTAAACATAACCTGACAGTCCTTAGAAACATTTGGCCCAATAGTAAAAAAACAACTGCTATATTCAAGCGCAAATTAAGAATATTTTGCGGGGGATGACAATTTTACTAAAAGTAACTACAATTAAAGGAAGACAGAAAAATAAATAAACAAACAAAATAAATAAATAAAAACATCTAATTCTAAAGGTAATGCTTTGCAACATGGTCTTATTAATTAGGGTTAGGGTTAGGGTAACCCTAAACCTAACCCTAACCCTAACCCTAAATCTAATGTTTAGAGATTTGGACTTGTAACCTAAAGGTCACGGGTTCGAGTCTTGGTACTGGCAGGGATTGTATGTGGGGGGAGTTGAATACCAGAGCTCTCTTCCACCTTCAGTAACTATGACCGAGGTGAGATCTAGAGCAAGAACCGAATCCCCAACTGCTCCCCAGACTGCCGACTGCTCCGGGTGTGTGTTCATAGTGTGTATGTGTGTGTTTTCACTACCCACTGCTGTGTGTGCACTTGGACGGGTAAATGCAGATTACAAATTCCAAGTATGAGTCTCCATAATTGGCCACACATCATTTCCGTCCCTTCCCTGTCACATAAACAAACAATGAACAATACATTGGTTACATTATTTATTCATCTTTGTTAACATTATTTATAAAAATACAACTGTTCATTGTTAGTTCATGTTAGCTCAGGTTTATTAGATACTGTTACCAGATACAGCTTCTGATTATACTATTATAGTATCTCAATAATCCTAAAGTAACACCGGCCAAATCTGATCAAATTAATTTCAGTGCAACTGCTAAAAGGAAGTAGTGTATTTTCTCCAAGCCTCAAATGTTGTATTTAGCAGGAGAATTAGCTCAGTGTTTGGCAACAGTAATTCAATTGTCTCGGTTTCAGACCAGCACCAGATTTTTAAACATCTTTTTCCCATCGGATTGTTTGTGGTATTTTAATCAAGCAGCAGCAGCTGAGCTGAATCTTTGCATCATGTTCATTTTAGTCAAACCTATGTTTGCCCCCCGGTGGAACAGAGTAATTGAAATTTGCCTCAAAGCAGAATAATTTCCATGTTAAATAAATTATCTGACAACACCTGAGCAATCCAGCGAGTGCGTTCTGACAATGCCGCTGAGCTCAGCAGCACAATGTAAATCCTCCCGCTCAAGTAATTGTTTGGTATCTCTGCCAGACACACCGGCCTCGTGTTTATATGATGAGAAGCCTCACAAAGAGATGTTTGTTTGCAGCATGTTATTGTTGAATAATGCCACAGAGAATGATGGGTAATTGCGTGGCACCAGGTAAGTCACGCTGTGATTTGCATCTCTGTTCTTGGCTACAGAAAGCTTTCTTCGCCCACACTTGGTTGGTTATCTGAACAGCCGAGGATTTGGTTCTGGTCCATTTACATTCATTTTAATGTTTTTTGAATAATCTCCTTCATAACTCCACAGTCTATGTTTGTTTAAGATGAAATAAGCTACAAATGCACCAATGACAGTATCACAAAAATACACTGTTAATTTATGAATGGCAAAATTATACACCAAGTGTCATGAAGGTGCAGTTAATGAGAAAATCACTCCTTTAATAGAAAAATTCAACATTAATTGGTTGAATCATAAAGCTAACATATGTAAATGTGACATATGTGCAAATATAAATAATTTTCGTGAAAACATAGGAAACATTTTAGAAATTAGAACAATTTTAGATATTAACATGTATCTCAATAATACAAATCTGAATGCATATGCATGTGTAGTACATTTATGGACATATGTCATGTTAAATGTATATCTATTCTAAAACCTGTCAATACATGTTGATATTATATAAGTGAAATATAAATAAAGATTTGTCTTTTTTATTATTCTTTTTAAATTTTTACCTTTATCACAGTAAAAAAAAAAAAAAAAAACTGTTTTAAAATATATTTAAAACATGTATAACATAAACACACAGATTTTTATATATTTGATGTTTTATATATAAATTATAAATTGTTAACATATATGGTCTAAAATTGCATCATGTAGCTATTGTTAGTATACGTACTTATACATATTGTACTCTGGAGATAAACTTTTATATAAGTTTATATAGTATGAATTTATATTTTCATCTACCCTGAGAAAATTATATATGTAGCCTTCTAAGCTAACACATATGGAAATATCAGTCTTCGTATATGACAGTATGTCAAGAGTGATTACATTTCTATATTCTTTTACTGTTTGTGACAGATAATACTGGAAGTTAAATCTCTTCGGAATTTAAAGCAATAGCCTAACATTAATTTGATCTTGAACTGATTAATTATCAGAAATTATCACACTACAACCTTTTTAATGACATTTAAGTTCAAAACAGAAAAGTCACCAACAATGCATCATACTATGTTATTGTTTGGGAAATGCACCAATAAGACCAATTAACTGATACATTAGACCACATTTGATTTTGTATTTACATGGCAATTAGGAGTATTTTTCTGAAATTGATTTATACAAAATATTGAAAAAATTATGGAGAAAAAAACAAAAACAAATAAATATTAAATTGTCAATACAGAGTCACACAGGCATGCAGATGCAGGATTATCATTATTATTATTATAATTACTATTATTATTTTTATTTTTATTTTATTTTATTTTTTTCAAATAATGATGCAAAATTCACTTTCATAAATGGTGTAAAATATTCATAGCAGATAAATGTTCTCAGTTGGCCCGCTCTTTGCAGTTGTAGAAAAAAAGTGAATTTTAGAGCCTGATTACACACAATGCATTGAGCTGGAGATTGCGGCCAGTTTATTTGGCTCTGAGAAATGGTCATTTTTCAAGCTGAAATGGAAAATTTGACACTTGACCAAAGCGGAGTCTGTCGCTGCATAGTAGTACAAGTGAGAGAAATAAATCTTGATACTCTTTAGGAAAGGAGCACTTTTTTGACGATAGCAAGCAAACTATTAGTTCCAAATCAAAACTGCTGACCTTTCAAAACTGTGCTTAATCAATGCCTCATTGGAGCTGAAGCTATCGAGCACGACATAATTGCTCCGAAGGCCAAATTTTCTGACATTTATAGACAGCAGGCTGACTGCCTACAATATCATTCAAAATAGCATGCTTGCAAGTCATGGCTTTATAGAGCTGATAAAGCGGCTCTTGGGCCCCTGACGGCTGTCTGTAATTCCCTTCTCAACATGTGACTCTGATGTATTTGAAGTGGCTCGAGGTGCTGGAACGTGCCTCTTGTTTTTCCTTTCACTCTTCTTAACTTTCTTCCCTATCTGCGTCTCTCTTAGCGTGCAGCATGTGCCTCGTCCATCGCTGCGGGGGTCTTATGGGTAACTCTGAGCTGCGGCTGGGTTTGATCTGTTAGGGGAAGATTCAGAAGAAACAGCATCTCTCTGGGTCTGAGCGAGCAACATCTCTCAGTGCGCTTGTGTTTTTTCAGAGTACTTACAATCGACACAGAGCTCCTCATTACTTTGTATGTGTGTGAGCAAAGTATTTAATGTGTTTCCGACTTTTTTATCACGCGGGTCTTTGGTGTTTAGTTAACAGTTTTTTTTATATGAGCAGGAATCTTTATTTTCTAATAGGGTTTTGGACATGAATTTATTTATTATTGAGCACTGTTTGCTGTATATTGAATTAGTCACATGACATTCGCAACTCAACAACAACCTTGTCTCAGATCTTAAGCCTTTAAAATGAACAGCAGCGACTTCCAGAAGTGATAGACCTCCTTTTGATCAAAGAAGATGCAAATGTTTATAAAAATGTGTCAAACGTGGCATAGAATCAAAATCTTTTGATGACTTTTTTATATCTTTGAATTAGAGAGACTTCATTAGTCCTGATGTGGGTTTTGTCTGTGTTACGCTGATGACTGCATAATGGGATTTTCCAAAAACATGTTCGGAGGATGAATTTTCCTCGCTGCCTCAGAAAAATGCACAAATCTCATTTCTAGCCCTCCAGCACTGTCATTTTCAGCCGAAAACAAACAAATGCTGTTTAAAGCAATTCCTTTTCATACAAATAAAAAAGCATATTCAGTGACAGACTGCAATGATGATTTTGTGCAAACTTGCATTCATTTCAGCTTACACTATTCAGTTGATTTGTTTCTTCTTATATTCTTGGAACCAGTGTGTGTTCCATTATTTGAAAGAGAGGTGGTAACTAAAATAAACTAATTTCAACTTTTATTATCACTCACCAAAGAAAAATAAAAAATAAATAAAACAAAGAAAATCCCAAGACCAATTCTGGCTCAGACTGAACCTGAGTGATACATTTTTAAAGCTCTGCTTACTAGTAAAGACTCTTTGAACAACAAGAAATAGAGTTTATTTACTGAACCAAGCTTTCCTATGTAAAATGTTCAAATTTTTTGTTATACTGCACAAATCATTACTTAACTCTAGTATTGATTTACATGTGTATGCAGGGCTCTATGGTTCCAAAATGCACATCGCTTCTGTGCAGTTAGTATGTGTGCGGTGGAAGATGAGGACAGCGTTCCAATCGAGTCGTGATTAAATACGCAGATCCCAACATCTCAGCACTGAATCTCTGGAACGGGACCCAGAGGAGCGCTGCTATACCCCAACATTAAAGGGAATATCTCAGGAAAGGAAGGCACGAAATAATACATAAATATCAATTGTTAAATTATTCAGAGCCTATCCAAAAGGAGTAGAATCTAGAAGTGCGCATGGGTAATCTCACCTTAAACAGTCCTCACATAAAAATGACCTAAGTATATAGAGAGGCGGTGGAGTCTGCACGAAGAAGAATGACTTATTTCACTTCTCCTGGGATGCATTTAAATTAGAAGAGCAGCAGAATTACACATTCAGCATATCTTACATTAAAGGCCCGTGATGCGTACAACAGTGAACAACTTCTCTCTGATTCATCTCTAATTTCAGTATGTGCCTGTAGCTATGTTTCCATCAACCTACATTATGTGCATCTTGGAATATCAAAAAAAAAAAAAAAAAAAAAAAAAAAAAAAAAAAAATATATATATATATATATATATATATATATATATATATATATATATATATATATATAAACTGGATGGAAATGCCAAGATGTGGTTAAGTAAAGAAAAATGTGCATAAAAACTTGTTGGCACAATTTAGAAGGGTAAACTTTTTATGCAATAAGAGTACATGAGCATAACCTACAATGGAAACAAATTTACTGAATAAATTCCACCATGTGCATCAAAAGAGTCATGTGACTTTGCACGATGGGACAGGATAACTGGATTAACCTGTGGACCGATCTCGTTGCACAGCATCTTAAATGTTGTTTTGGTGGTACTGAGCAAAGTCTGTCATCAAAGTATTTCTGTATAATTGTCTTACACGACATTCCCAAACAGCAGGCATCCTCCTCCGAAAGCACAGACATCATTTATTGTGTTTCATCTGCTAGCTCTGATACGCAAGTAACTCATCATATATGAAAATTATGATATTAAATGGCTTCTCCTACTTTTCTTGATGACACTTAGTGCCAGTTTATCAGGAAGTGAGGATTTTGTTCTCTTTGAGTTGTTGGATGGAAATAGTGCTTTATTCGCAAATGTTTTATGCGATATTCCAGTTTTACGCATAAGTAAATTTTTAATCTTTGAATGGAAACATAGCTTGTGAGATGTGCAGGATGACTTAAAGTGACTAGTCGATTAATGAGGTCAACCTGGAGTTTTGATGTTTTCTGCTCAGTGCTTTTATCATGTTGAGCTGCTAAGTGTTTGATGGTCTCGTTTATACAGTACTTTATACAGATTGTTTTAAAGCAGCTTCACAGGAATAAACAGGACAACCTGTGATGCAAAGTCAAGTCAAGTCACCTTTATTATATAGCGCTTTAAACAAAATATATTGCGTCAAAGCAACTGAACAACATTCATTTGGAAAACAGTGTGTCAATAATGCAAAATGATAGTTAAAGGCAGTTCATCATTGAATTCAGTGATGTCATCTCTGTTCAGTTAAATAGTGTCTGTGCATTTATTTGCAATCAAGTCAATGATATCGCTGTAGATGAATGGACCCCAACTAAACAAGCCAGAGGAGACAGCGGCAACGAACCGAAACTCCATCGTTGACAGAATGGAGAAAAAAACCTTGGGAGAAACCAGGCTCAGTCGGGGGCCAGTTCTCCTCTGACCAGACGAAACCAGTAGTTCAATTCCAGGCTGCAGCAAAGTCAGATTGTGCAGAAGAATCATCTGTTTCCTGTGGTCTTGTCCTGGTGCTCCTCTGAGACAAGGTCTTTACGGGGGATCTGTATCTGGGGCTCTAGTTGTCCTGGTCTCCGCTGTCTTTCAGGACAGTAGAGGTCCTTTCTAGGTGCTGATCCACCATCTGGTCTGGATACGTACTGGATCCGGGTGACTGCAGTGACCCTCTGATCTGGACACAGACTGGATCTGGTGGCTACGGTGACCTCGGAACAAGAGAGAAACAGACAAATATTAGCGTAGATGCCATTCTTCTAATGATGTAGAAAGTACGGTGTTATGGGAAATGTTTCCGGTTCCGGTTTACCTAATTAATGCAGCCTAAAAATCCTTTAACGGATTTGGATATTCAGAGGACAAGGGAATATTGTTGCGCTAAGATGAAGGCTAGTTGTAAGTCCAGGTGCGTGAAAACCAGTAAAATGTAGAAGAGACTGTAGATGGTTCGCACTCTGAAAAGCTAGACAAAGTCTTTAACAAAAAAAAGTCGGATTTGGATATTAAAAGTATATTAGTATGTTATGTGTATGCCAATTTAAAGAGATGGGTCTTTAATCTAGATTTAAACTGCAAGAGTGTGTCTGCCTCCCGAACAATGTTAGGTAGGTTATTCCAGAGTTTAGGCGGCAAATAGGAAAAGGATCTGCCGCCCGCAGTTGATTTTGATATTCTAGGTATTATCAAATTGCCTGAGTTTTGAGAACGTAGCGGACGTAGAGGAGTATAATGTAAAAGGAGCTCATTCAAATACTGAGGTGCTAAACCATTCAGGGCTTTATAAGTAATAAGCAATATTTTAAAATCTATACGGTGTTTGATAGGGAGCCAGTGCTGTTTTGACAGGACCGGGCTAATATGGTCATACTTCCTGGTTCTAGTAAGAACTCTTGCTGCTGCATTTTGGACTAGCTGTCGTTTGTTTTCTAAGCATTACAATAATCTAACCTTGAGGTCATAAATGCATGGATTAAAATTTCTGCATTTGACATCGAGAGCATAGGCCTTTATTTAGATATATTTTTGAGATGGAAAAATGCAGTTTTACAAATGCTAGAAACGTGGCTTTCTAAGGACAGATTGCGATCAAATAGCACACCTATTCCATTAGTTTAGTTTTTCAAATTGGTGTGTTTCACCGGGCCGTGAAGAAATATAGAGCTGAGTATCATCAGCATAACAGTGAAAGCTAACACCATGTTTCCTGATGATATCTCCCAAGGGTAACATATAAAGTGTGAAGAGTAGCGGCCCTAGTACTGAGCCTTGAGGTACTCCATACTGCACTTGTGATCGATACTTCAATAAATGAGACCAATTCAGATTCTTGTGTAAGGCAGATCTAAACAAAGACAGTGATGTCATTATTTAGCTTAATTCTGTCCAGTGTTGATTCTTTCAGTATATTTACTCATTAAATTTCATTATAAAATGAGTTTAATTTAGCTATAATCAAGTCTCTAGAAGACACTGTACAGCAGGGTCCTTGTGTGTCACATGGTTTCAAACCTGACTCAACTCGTATGCACAACAAATGCAAGGTTATCAGTAAATGATAAGTAAATTTTTATTGGTTTCTCAAAAAAAATGTTGTTACTTAAGCATATGGGCAAAGTTTTTTTGTTTGTTTTTTTTGAATGGAAATGTTTTTGCAAAAAAGGCTAAAATACTGCATTATTCATTCCGGACTAGTAGTTGGTGATGTCACTTTGTGACACTACACTAACACATGATACACATGCACATGACGTCAAAGTTTTCACAGATTCACATTTCCATAGTTAACACATAGACAGAAATGATTTAAAAAAATGTACACCTTGAAACGTGTTTTCAAAAGTTTGCATTTTCTGGCCCCCAAAACACCATTGTTGTGTAAATGAATGGAACAAATGCATAACACAAGTTTTGGATGAAAACTGTGTTGTATAAACACCCCTTAAACACCCAACACTTTGGTTTTTAAATGTGATTTATAAATAAATGAACTAGAACCTGAAACCCCTTAACACCTGGCATTTTTATTTTTTATTTTTTAACTCATGCACCTTATCTTTCAGTTAAGTTGTTCAAAATGGTGTTAGGGTGAATAAATGGTTTCAAATTTTTTATATTAGTGTGAAATATTCCTTTAGGAAAGACTTATATAGCTAATTCAGTCTAGTTAATATAGCTTTTAAATATATCTAAATATGAAATAAACATGGGGTTCATGGGGTTGGGTGTTATCGTTTCACCATTTCACACATGACCTCAAGTGCTTACCTTTGATATGCTGTTAGACGCTTGTTGATCCTAGGTCAAGCTGGGTGATAATAGCTGTTTGCCAGTATGGGATTTAAAACCAGAGCTTCTGCTCTTCTCTATTATAGCTGCAACTATTTATTTGTCACCTATAAAATCTGCTACTCCCACATGAGAATGCACTGCATTATTTATACAAAGTAGCACAAAACCCTTTAATTTAATCAAATACTTCAAGCCTAGAGAGAAAATGCTTTTCTTTACCCCAGTGCATTATGGCATATACTGTATAGAAGGAAGCCCAATGATTTGAGTGCTGAAGCCAAGGTGAGAATTTTTTAGTCATATTGTCTCCCAGGTTCTTAGGACGGAGTTTGAATTCTAATGAGCTGAATCCTTAAGAGATCAAAGAAGTATTTGTAATAATTCATCCTAACATATATCAAGAATTGATATGTCCTTGCGCATATATACGCAATCAAGCCCCCAACGTTTCTTGTTGCCGAGCTACCTTCACTCGAGTGGCCCAGCCTCCTTCTCCTCTCTTTATTCTCATCAAACATTGCAGATGAGGTCCTGAGCCCAATTAATCACTGCACAGTCCTGCTTCACAGCCCCCCCATTAATCAACCTGACCACCAGCACGCACACGAAAACAGCCCCTTTACTGAGCCTGGCAGCGCTGTCAGCCAACATCAACACACCGACATGTACACCAACTCTAATGCTCACTCCCCATGTCTGTCTCCCCTAGGTTTAGTTTACTCTATCTCCTTATAGCATAGAAATATGAGGATACTTTTAGTCAAGGTTTAGCTGGTTAGAATAGTGTCTGCTACTGTTTACAAATGTTGTAAATGCACCAGTTGCAAAAAGATTTTTCATTCTATGGCCAATGAAAATAAATGACATTTCTATACTAGTTTGTGCAAATACATTTTGAATAAAACATTATCTGAAAAATTTATATTCATTTGTAGATTTGCTAAATACAATGTTATAATTTTATTAAATTGCTAGAATTTTGAAAGATAAGTTTAGGTGATTGTTAGATCAATAAAATGTTCAATGTGGATTGATACTAACATATTAAGATTTTTTATAATATCAATCAATATCTGATATGGTTATAGACAGGAATGATCATGCACTGTATTCAGTATAGTCCAATGCTGAGACATTAAAATAAATCTATAATATGAATCAATCACCTTTATTTATATATTGCTTAATACAATCCAGATTGTGTTTAGGCAGCTGCAAATAGTTAAACAGGAACTCAATATTGATTATTAATCAAAACCTGATATTGAGTCAACATATTGTACATTCCTAAACATATATATTGATAATACATATTGTATATATATATATATATATATATATATATATATATATATATATATATATATATATATATATGTGTGTATATATATATATATATATATATATATGTGTGTATATATATATATATATATATATATATATGTGTGTATATATATATATATATATATATATATATATATATATATATATATATATATGTATGTATATATATATATATATATATATGTATATATATATATATATATATATATATATATATATATATATATATATATAATCTGATAACTGATATGGTACTTGTATATTGTGCATCCCTAACTGCATATATTTATAATAGGCAGTCTATTACATAGTTCTACCAGCAAATGGAGTGCAGTGTAAAAACCTTGAATTCATTGTAAGATTCATGCAGGATGATAAATGCTTTTTGATTTCCTGAAGACGCTCATCTCACAGTCCTGATCAGATTTCATTGTGTCGATTCTGAAATGCTACAGAAAAGTGAAAACAGGATGAAATTTAGGCTAGTATGTTATTTTTGCCTACATGCTGAGGATTTCAAGCTGTAAACATGTCTTTGTTTCACAGGACCTATTGGAGCTGAAAAAAAGAAAAGAAAAAAGGATTAAGGAGCTCAGAGAGTGACCGCCCCAGTGGAGTATCAGTTCTGCTTTTTTCAACTTTTCTTCCTTCATTTCTTTCTCTGACAGGTAACATAGTTTCCCAACCAGGTGTGATGAAGCCACAAGCAGTAAAAACAATTTTCTGCATGTAAATCTGATGCCAACAAATAATGAGTGATGGGAAATTTGGTCAGGGTTTGTTTTTCAGCATCTTTGAGTAGCCCCGGCCACCCTGAAACCTGATTGGTCCAAAATCCAGTCCACATAACAGTACCTTACGCATCAAACATCTTTTGATTGGTTGTATGCAGCAGCTTGACTCTAAATGTGGATAGAAAGGGACTTTTGCCTGTTTAGGACACAATCTAAGTGAAGTAAGAACATCATAATGTAATGTTTCAATCATTTGCCTCTGAAGAAAAATATGTACAGTATTCCCCAAGAGTCTGCACTGGCAACGTCTTACACCACAATGAAATTCTCCATGTTTTGGAGACTTTGTGAGCAGATGTCTTTGATAGGCTGTCAGTTTAACATCAGATTCCCGCCTGCCCCCTGTGTCAGCGCTGAGAAAGCAGAGCTTTATATGTTAGCTGGAGGCTAAGGGCTGAGTGTGTTTGAGGGACGTGGTGTCATTTCGGCTCAGCTTTGTGTGAATTGCATGTGACAAGCCTTTTAAAACTGCTGCTGTTCTTTCCTTTGCTAAAGCAGCAATTGTGAGCATGGAAGGAGAGAAGGAAATAAAAGGTAGATTTGTACGGATTGAAAGGAAGATTTCTTTCTTCTGCCTGTGAATTTTATCTAGGCAACCCTTCAAACCTCCTCAAATTGGATCCAATTATGGAGCCACCCGTGCTGTGCAGTTTGTGGTTGTCAATGTAATTGTGTAACTCTGATTTCTTTCTGTATCAACCCAATGAAAGAAGCCCGTCATTGACCAGTCTCATCTTTCTAACCATAATTTCGAAATGAGATCTCTTTTCTGCTTGGACACTGAGGGGAAAATTGCAAGCAGTCTGCACTTATAATGAACAATTGCAGTCTAGCTTAAAAAGAATAAGCATATATACACAGGTGCATCTCGATAAATTAGTATATCGTTGAAAAGTTAATTTATTTCAGTAATTCAACTCAAATTGTAAACTTGTGTATTAAATAAATTAAATGCACACAGACTGAAGTAGTTTAAGTCTTTGGTTCTTTTAATTGTGATGATTTTGGTTCACGGTCTCAACAAATTAGAATACTTCATAAGACCAATAAAAAAAAAAAAAAATAGGGAATTGTTGAGAGCAAAACTTGCTCTCATCTGAAAAGAGGACTTTTGACCACTGCGCAACCGTCCAGTTCTTCTTCTCCTTAGCCCAGGTAAGACACCTCTGACGCTGTCTGTGGTTAAGCATCTTTTTCTTCCACACTTTTTTCTTCCACTCAACTTTCTGTTAACATGCTTGGATACAGCACTCTGTGACAAGCCAGAATCTTTGGCAATGAATGTTTGTTTCTTTCTCTCCTTGTGAAGGGTGTTAATGATTGTCTTCTGGACATCTGTCAGATCAGCAGTCCTCCCCATGATTGTGTAGCCTAAACCAAACTGAGAGACCATTTTGGAGGGAGAACTGGCTTGGTGTCATGCTTGCTGTGCCATTCCCCCTCACATTGGGATGCAAATGCCTTTTTTCTCCTATTAGTGTTCCCCGGTTGACGTACCCTGGTTGAGCGATCTCCAGCACCCTCGGCCATCAGACTTGTCGCCAGGCCCAGTACTGGTGTAAGCAGTAGGACCTGCCTCAGAGACCCATTCCATATGTAGTACTGCCCCCTGGGTCAGTCCATATCAGTATCTCCATGTCACCTCCCTATGGGTAGGATGTGGTCTCTGTAGTGACTTTGTTCCTAGGCTAGCTTCCCCATCATCTGCAAAGCTGAAGAAAAAATAGGAAAGATTTGAAGCAATCTTTAACTGAAGGTTAAAATCCTTTCCAGAAACTTGGAAAGAACAGCAGCATGGCGATGTACTCAACCTTTTGTACCAAGGTCAGTGAATTTGTGCTGGGACTTAGGGAAAGTTACGACCTTAAGCGTAGCTTTTGTGACATCCCACTCCTTGTCGAAAATTTCAGCGCCACAGGGTTGTGACAGTGTTCAAGTTGTGGCGTTTTACATGGACCCCATATGTCGTTTGACATAACTCGTAGTGACCGACAGATAGGGATCATCTTGCTTACTTAGGTAAACCTCGTTCCCCGATGGAGGGAAAGATGACATTATGTCCCCATTGCCACAACCTTGAACCATTCGCTGTTGCCAGGACACATTCTTGGCTCCACAGCGTAAAATCAGAAAATTCTCTTAAACTCAGAGGATGATTTGCCTCCCAAGTGAGACCCCATATGTTGTTCAACATAATGTCTCCATTCCCTCCATCAGAGAACGAGGGTTATGTACGTAATCGAGATGATGTTGATGTCAATATTTTTTTCAACCACAAAAAAAAAAAAAAAAAAAATTGGTTCTCAACAATATCTCTAATTGTGCTCGCATTTACAAAGACACCAAAGTTTTCAATCAAAACATTCCAATTTAAACGTTTCTCATGTATTTGGATGACAGTATCAGGAACAAATTATCGGCTTTGCTTAATGACTAGTGAAAACAATCCCGCACACTTTGTTATTCAATCTGCACGTATTAGAGTCCGTCTTTGCCGATGCATGCCAAGTCTTCCTCCGCACCCTTTCTGTGATCACAGAAAGCAATCATGTTCTGAAAAAATAGATAGAAAAACTGGGGGTGACAAAAAAAAAATTACTGCAGATTGCTGCAAATCCCCCGTCTTTGATCTTGGCAGCCATCAAAGGGTTGCACACTCCAAAACGGAGCCGCCCGACCGCCTGTTCACCATTTCATATTCCTCAAGAGAATGTCAAATAACAGTCTCTCTTCCTGCAGCCTCTAATCCCCTTCCAAAATACTGTCACCGATCGCAGCCCTGTGCCTGCAACCGGGCCTCGCTTCCACACCCATCATCTTTGATGTCACATAAACTTCACAGCTTTGTGTGATGCTTAGGTTATCACAATTTTATGGGGTCTCTATCAAGTCGCAACATTGTATTGCGGCCCATAAACTGCCCCCACAACTTTCTGTCAACCGCTCGAGTGATGGATTCGTCCTGTGCGAGGGCTGCTCCCGTAAAGAGCGTATTCCAGACTTCAGCATCTTTCCGTGTTAATAAAACTGCAAATCTGCTGAACTGAATCAGCAGTGCAGCAGATTACATTGTAAAAAGGGGGCAGCTATGGATAAAAGCGATTAGAGACACACTTTCTCTGGAGAAGACAAAGAGAGCGGCTCCTCCCGAGATCCCCAGATATTTGAGCCTCATTCAGGTGTGGAGAGCACCATGTGCGCTGCATATGAATTTGGCCATTTGCAGGCCTGTCCTTGCTCGCTTTAGAATTAGATGTTATCTTTGGGCTCGTATATCTTTATTACCTTGAATAGCCTGTTTAAGCATGAGCGGCATGGCTGCAGTGCAGTTGTGTCCATTGCTTTATCTTTAACTGATTTTTTTAAATTTGCAAATTGTTGTTTGATAGTAAATGGTGCACTGTTGCACAAAAGTAATTAATGATAGACAAGGAGATAAAAGAAGATCGAACTAACAATGTTTGTTGGTTTTCATTGAGAAACAGGAGTTTGATTGAGAGTACAGTACTTCCCCCAAAGACACAATGCAGTAAATGCAACATTGCCTGAGATTATCATATTCAGTTACAAAATTGGAGACAAGGTCACATTTTAATGTATTTATATATTTATTTATTAATGGAAACCCATTTCTTTCTTTCTTTCTTTCTTTCTTTCTTTCTTTCTTTCTTTCTTTCTTTCTTTCTTTCTTTCTTTCTTTCTTTCTTTCTTTCTTTCTTTTCTGCCAAAAATCACATGGTGGAAACAAGCTTCCATACTTTTGATGTGAAACTATAAAAAAAAGAAAAAGTTTTTTAAATGCATGGCATCGTAAAAACTTTATTCACCTCTATTGACCATATATAATTTTTAAAATGCTATTTAAAAAATATATATTCCTACAGATGTAGATGTTCAGATCTTTTTTATTCAATAAAATGAATCCTTCTTGTGACCATATCAATTTTTTTTAAAGCAATATGCCCAAATTCACATGAAATCATGTAGATTGAAGCTTGATTGCTTTTGCTCAAATGCTAATTTTATTTTAATTTTTTTGGGGTATTTTTAATTAGTTTTGATTCTAGACAGCAGATTGAGCATTACCTTAAAATCTTTGTCCCTGAAAAAAAAACAAGTTGACAGCATAGACCTCCTGAATATTATATCCAGGCCATCCCAATCTGTATGAGCTGCTGCCAGCTCCGGGTTTGTTGTGACATTTAGGAACTGTGTTTGTTAAATATTTTAGAACATACACCAAGTCGTGTTGTTCTGTAATTTATTTACATTCCCAATTCAACACTTCCCACACGACTCAGTCAGGAAGCTCGGGCACATATAAAGCAATGTGAACATTTCAGAGAGGAGCTTGTGTTTGCAGCTTGGAAGGGACACGATGTTCCTCATGTCACTCTTAATAGCAGCGACTCCCGGCTATCTCTGCCAGTCAGTGGAATTTTAATGGGAAAAAGGCCAACTCTTCAGCTCTGCGTGACAGACTAAATTGGCATTAACCAATGTGGAGTTCAGCATCAACTTTATAGTTGGACTAATGACATGCTCCCATCGACCCCACGCCGTTTACCAGATTTCCTCCAGTGCATCCACACATCATCATTCCTGGAAGCAGCTCGTAGTCTGAGGATGATCATACATGTAGAAAGTTATTACTTGTTTATATCCTCGCGGCAGATGGGCTCAGTCGGGAGACACCTGAAATTGATCTGGGTGCTGAGTAATCACAATCTGATCCATTCCTACCAGAGAGGAGGAGGACTGATCCGAGCCAGCGATGACAGCTCCATGTGATTCTTGTTTGCTGGATTTGATTCTTCTCAGACTCAATATTGACGTGCTGGACCACCTCACATTAAATGTCCCTTTCTCTCTCTTCACACTGATGTCCGTTTATTGAAAATAAGCTTTTTAAGCAGTGTGATGTGCATGTTAATGTGTTAGAGAAGGCTGATTCATTGATCTTGTCATTAAGTGTTCTTCATGCCAGTCTGACTTCATTGTATTTTATATATGACTCTGGTTCTGTGTTTTGGAGAATGGGTTTTCTTTTCGATGTCTTCTTTGTGTTGGTTTGATTGGCGCATGGCTAATTGGAGTTAAAGTTTTCTAAATCTGATGGCGTGAAATGTTTCATGGTGATCATGGCTGTCAAGCAAGAGTTTCAGTGCAAAATTAAGCCATTAAAATGGGTGACTGCTCCTCAAACAAAAATGTAAATGATTATGATTTGATTTCTGAATATATATATATATATATATATATATATATATATATATATATATATATATATATATATATATATATATATATATATATATATAAGAAAGTACCAGTAAGTTATATGGGTTTGAAACAACATGAGTGGTGAGTAAACGATCATAAATTTTCTTTTTTTGTTTGAGTTATTCCTTTAAAGGCACCTGTTTTCTGAACATGTTGTAAATGTTTACTTATCCTGGTTTTGCGACACTCATCCAGATGCTCTTATTGGAATGGTTCCCCGTTTCCTCCATGTCTAATTTTGACTATAGATGATAGGGACTTTATTTTGAAGATTTGTGGCTGATCGTGTCGGACTAATGGTCCACTGGTAGCTTTTGTAATGCCTGAGCATTGTCATGAAATATGATACAAAAGACTCATCATTAATGTATAACCACCCACTCTTTGTAGCTTGTAATGTTTTCTTGTTCCCCGTCGTTTGGAATTAGTTGTTTTTCATAAACTGTTTAATGGGACAACATGCTTGTTCAGACCTTCACTTGTACAACTTTAACAAAATGTGAGTCAGAGGTGGAGACAAATTGCATCATGTGAGCTGCCAAGCTGTTTCCTCTTTTCTCAAGCAGACATTAATTACATCGAAACACAACAGTTTGTGGTTATCAAACACCCAAATATGCTGGTATATCTTGTGTGGATTGAAAAAAAAAATGGTTTTGTATATCCTGTTAAATGTACAGTAAAAAAAAGAAAAAAGAAAGAAAAGATGAAATATAAAAAAAAAATCTTTTAGCTTTGTTTATTCTGATTGTTACAGGATTTCAAATCCTGTGCTTTTTATCACAAAATTCAAACAATAAATGCTATTTTGATGCTTTTAGATGTGTTGTCGCAGATTGCTGTATTATTGTATTGTATGTTTGATTAAATCCATCATGAAGTTTTTAAGTTGTATACAATTAAGTGTGATTGAACATAGTTTGTTGTTGTTCATTTTAACCTCTAATGTCCCAAATGAGAGAGTTCCCTGTATAGCATACAGCATAAGTTGGGACAGCCTTTTTACCCCTTAAGAAAACCAAACTACAGTATCAGTTTTGTGTAATTTAAAGGTTAAAAACATTATTTGTCAGCCTGTGTACTCATTTTGTTTTTTCATTGACTTTAAATGGTCATTCCTGATGTAGACTAGATAAAGTGCTGCCTCATTATAACAGAGATAAATTATAATGCATAATTAATTGCGATGGACAGGGATCATTGCACATTATAGCAAAACAAGCTCAGTCCCATTTGACCATCGCCCTGTCATTTAGCTCACTTCAGAGTGTCTGCTGGGTATTAATAAAAATAACTTGTTAATTATGCTGATGGATTGTTTGTATGGAATCGTATAGTTATACTAAAAGTGGCAAAGTAGATCAAAGTCGGTTTTAAAGTGGGTTTTATCCTCTTACCTGAGAAAATGTGGGAGAGAGTCAATCAGACGGACTGAGAAAGTGTTCTAGGGGGAAATTTCCCATTCAGGAGGCAATGATTAATTATGCAATGTAATAAGCCCATCAAATTAAATGTGTCGTCCTCCCTCGTGATGAAGTGATGTCAGAATGTGATGGCACATTAGCTTTCCTTCTTAAAGGGGTCATGAAATAGAGACTTAAAGTGTACTTAGCCAGCCTTTAATGCCATTAAAGGGATAGTTAAAAATAAGTTATGAATTTATTTTTTGATAGCAATAGAAGATATTTTGAAATGTTGGTAACCAATCAGTTGACAGTGGACGGTGACTAAAAATACCATAGGAGCCAGTGACTACTGTTTGGTTATATACATTCGACCAAACACCAAGCTTATAATTGTTATATGATAAGTTTCCGTTTCCGCAATAGGATGACATTTGAGTGTTTTTCACAGAGATTTAAAATGAGGATGGAAAATTAACAACATTTTTAAACACGTATATGAAATTAATTGATGATAAATCTGAAAGTTTAATTTAACAGATCATCTATTAAATAAATTAAATGCACACAGACTAGAGGTAATTTAAGTCTTTGGTACTTTTAATTGTGATGTTTTTGGCCCACATTTAACAAAAAAGCCACCAATTAAAATCTGAAAAAAAAAAAAAATGTTTAGTGAATTGTTGGCCTTCTGGAAAGTATGTTCGTTTACTGTACATGTACTCAAAACTTGGTAGGGGCTCCTTTTGCTTTAATTACTGCCTCAGTTCAGGTTTCTTTGACAGTGGTCTTCAGATCATCTGCATTGTTTGGTCTCTTGTTTCTCATCTTCCTCTTGACAGTAGCTCATAGATTCTCTCTGGGGTTCAGGTCTGGTGAGTTTGCTGGCCATTCAAGATCACCAATACCATGGTCATTTAAGTGAGTGAAGTGACATTCAGCCAAGTATGGTGACCCATACTCAGAATTTGTGCTCTGCATTTAACCCATCCGAAATGCACACACACAGAGCAGTGAACACACACACACACACTGTGAGCACACACCATCATTTATGCTGCGGCGCCCGGGGAGCAGTTGGGGGTTCGATGCCTTGCTCAAGGGCACCTAAGTCGTGGTATTGAAGGTGGAGAGAGAACTGTACATGCACTCCCCCCACCCACAATTCCGTCCGGCCCGAGACTAGAACCCACAACCCTTCGATTGGGAGTCCAACCCTCTAACCATTAGGCCACGACTTCCCCCAACTTTTGGTGCTTTTGGCACTGTGAGCAGGTGCAAAATCCTAATGGAAAATGAAATCAGCATCTTTAAAAAGCTGGTCAGCAGAAGGAAGCATGAAGTGCTCCTAGATTTATTGGTAAACAGGTGCAGTGACTTTGGTTTTCAAAAAACACAATGGACCAACATCAGCAGATGACATTACAACCCCAAATCATCACAGACTGTGGAAACTTAACACTGGACTTCAAGCAGCTTGTGCTAGGAGCTTCTCCACCCTTCCTCCAGACTCTAGGATATTGGTTTCCAAATGAAATACAAAGCTTGCTCTCATCTGAAATAAGGGCTTTGGACCAATGGCAACAGTCCATTTCTTCTTCTCCTCAGCCCAGGTAAGATGTCTCTGACATCGTCTGTGGTTCAGGAGTGACTTGACAAGAGGAATACGATAACTGTAGCCAAATTCCTTGACACTTCTGTGTGTGGTGGCTCTTGATGAAAAAATAAATAAAATAATAAATAAATAAATAAATAAATAAATGAAAAAAATAAGCTGAAAAACATGCAAAGTACATGGAGAATAAAGCTTTCATTTTGATTGTCCGCCGGTTCCCGCCTCCTTCTTCCCATAGTTATGGAGTTTAATTCATTACAATAGCATGCTAATTTGCATCTCAAAATCCTAGAAAGGCATTTCAAAAAACAAAAACAAAAAAAAACAAAAAAAAAAATTCCATGACAATAATAATAATAATTAGTCATTAGTAAAAAAAAGAAAAAAGCAATAAGTTTGGGTAACTCCTAAACCTGGCTATATGTGTAAAGCTCTACTCAAACCAGCACTTAACCATCATAGTAAAACAGTTTTTGACATATTCTGCTTTTATTTCAATTGGCTGCATGTTCCAGAGTTGGAAGCCCTTTACAGGAAAAAAAGCTCTTTGTCCTTGTGAAGTTCGATCAGACCTTCAGTAATAATATAAAATGCCTTTGTCTGAACCGCTGTGTTACAATGACTTGTGTTTATTTAGCGCTTTATGATGAATCTGTTGTAAGAAGCTTGGATAGAAGCGTCTGCTAAATGAATGTGAAAAAGATGTGAAACTGCACCTCATGACCACTGTAAATGTTGCTCTACAGTCCTGAGATCAGTCGGGCCCTGACCCTGAACTTGTAGAGGTTTGGCCAATACTGATAACATCCCTCATTCAGATCATCGGCCGCTCTGCCCTGTTTCAGACCACTGAAACAAACATGGGCTGGTTTACACAATTCTGCCTGACATTAATACTGAATAATCCCCTCTCGCAGAATCCAGAGCTACATTTATTGTGAAAATTAATATCAGAATGTTCAAGCAAATATTGAATCGTGGGATAAAAAGGGTTTTGAGGTTCTGATGGAGCTGGTTGTAGGATTGAGGAGAGACTCTTATCTGCCGAGTCCAGGATAAACATCATCATGTTCAGTAGTGGATGGTGATTACTGACAGAGCAGATCTATTAGTGATTCTCATCACACTGTCTCAAACCCCCCATGTTAAACAGGAACGCCACCATGTTTCCACCTGTTCCTGTCTAATAAGGAAGCAATGAAATGGACTCGTAAAATGTTGTGTAAATCTCGCGGGCTGCTAATATAAAGGTCCCTTCAGGCGGTTCAAGCAGCACTAAGCCTTATCGTTCCTCCATCTGTCTCTCTGAACACACGCCGTAAATATACTGTTTAGCTTAAGTCATTTGTGGATTAATGCCTATTGGAGACGCGAACCGTTTAAAACGATTCAGTTCGATTTGGTGAACTGGTTCAAAAAGATCCGGTTACATCGAAGGATTCGTTCGTGAACCGGATATCACAAACTGCTTTGTTTTGAACTCTCTCTCACAACAGACACGGAAGAGAAGACAATGCTGAATAAAGTTGTAGTTTTTGCAATTTTTGGACCAAAATGTATTTTCGATGCTTCAACAAATTCTAACTGACCCTCTGATGTCACATGGACTACTGTGATGATGTTTTTCTTACCTTTCTGGACATGGACAGTAGACCGTACATACAGCTTCAATGGAGGGACTGAGAGCTCTCGGACTAAATCTAAAATATCTTAAACTGTGTTCTGAAGATAAACGAAGGTATTACGGTTTTGGAACAGCATAAGGGTGAGTTATTAATGACATCATTTTCATTTTTGGGTGAACTATCCCTAAAAGAAAAAAAAATCTGGATTTTAAACATATATACAACATTATTATTAGTATACATATGTATACATATATACAATGTTATTAAAATATGTAAAAAACATAATATTAATTATTATATAAATGTATTTGTAGAGAGAAAATTAAAAAACTGTGGGGAAGGGCCAAGTTTAAAATAATGAAAGTATGGAACAAATATAAGAGACAAAATAGAATAATTTAAATATATTATAATGCTTTTTTAATGCTTCAAGAATAAAATGTATATTCACTCTGAAAAAAAAAAACAAAAAAAACAAAACAAAAAAAAACAAATCCCCTAACTGCAAAATCAGCCAAATCCATCAGAGAGACAGATGATGCAATGATGCAGGGTTTGTTTTATGAGATCACAGCGTTGTGTAATGGTCATCGCAGATGTCAAACAAAAGCACCATCGATTTGCAGTTTTAATATCTAGCAGAGCATGGTGGACAGGCCAGACATGAGAAGAAAGCCTGTCTCAAAATGAAGTTTATGCATGCCCCTGATCCCTTTATTTTTTTTACTGGTCACTTTTGATTTGATTACGCTGATTCATGACACACACACCACCACGGGCCGTGAAAGCGTTTCCATGGAAACCGTGTTTCAGAGGTGTCTGTCCAGAAAAGTAGAGGAGGATTCAGAGATCTGCACACCTCATTTCCAGCAGAAAGACAGACCGCAACCATTCATACAATGAGGGCAAGCGTAGGCTTCAGATGGGCTCTCTTTGTGCTATTTGTCCAGTATAAGCATCATCTGAACCAGTATTCAGTGCCACCATCGTCCTTTGATCAATGTAAAGTCTTTAATGTATGTGCTTGGAGATCTGTTTTCATACTCATTAAGTTCATCATGTCCATTGATACTCAGCAAATATAGATTTAAGGAGGTTAATTCAGCAAAGTGCTTATAATGAACTGAAAACTAACTAGTTCGTGCTGTTGTTAATTCACCATCATGTTGTCCCAAAGCTTTCTGAGTTTCTTCTGTCGAACATAAAAGATGATACTTTGAAGAATATTGCTGGTACCTATTGACTATTTCTATCTATGGCTATAATTAATGGTTAAAATTGAGGGAAAAAATGCATTTAATAGAGACATCAGCAGCAGTAATGACACTGGCCATTAATTATAGGCTACTTAGTAAAAAGATGTCATTAGATGCATATTTAAAACATAACACCTTTATGTTCTATGTTCATTTGGAGATACAGTGTGAAATTATGACATCATAAATATAAATATATGCAATTACTCACAATCAGTTGCCGAAAAATAACTTTTAACGTTGAATTTGGGCTTTTCAGTTAATTTTACCATTGGTTTGTTCGGTCTGTTTCCACAAAAAGCCATTGTATGACTTCTAGACCTACAGACCACATTTATGGTGTTTTTGCCTCTTTTTCAAGCTCAAAGACAAAGTACACATTCATCATAACCACAGAGTTTCTTGTTTTTGCATTTCCCATACTGAAACAACATGAGGGTGAGGAAATCATGACATTTTAATTTAGTCTACAGTGCAACATAGAAAATGGGAAAATTCCACTTTGCCTTCTGTGGCTTCCAACAAACATCCAGTGGTCACGGTGTCCTGGGGTTATTTTAATCAGCTGGGTCATTAACACAGGTGAAACAGTTACACTTATTTGTTTACACACCATCTCGTTTCACCTGACCACAACTTTCATTGAATAGCTTTTCACAATTAGCCTCTAATGGTCGTGCACCTGCGTAAATTACCTAACGATTACTCAGATTGTGTTAGTGCTGCATTAGCGCCCAGAGAGTAAGTGCTGAATTAATGGCTAATGATGTCACAGGCCAGCTGTTTGGGAATTTCTCTGAGCCGTAGTAATTATCTGGGCGATGTGTGTCGAGGGGCAACTTTATGCCCTTTAACCTGCGGGTTAGGAGTGCACTTTAATTAACATACCAACCTCAAATAGAAGAAACAGTACTGTAGTATCAATATTTGGATGGAGTTGGGACAAAGAGAATAACCTGTGGCCTATGGCAGATGTGACAGTTCACGATCTGCAAACGTAATGAGGATATTTCAGCACATGCATAAGTGAACATTGTATTTTATGGGCCTGGGTGTTTCAGGAGAGCTGGACTGATAAAGCATAGCCAGTTTGTGCTTCGGTGAGGTGAACAACTAAAAATGTCTGAGCCCACAGCAGCTGGTCTCATGTCCTTATTCAGCTGACTGAGAGGATAAAGACGCTGGCTTTTTGACCCATCTTACTCAGCTCCCGCAGTCACCACATCACATCGGATTTCACATCAGGATTCGCTGCACGTCACTGGATCTGATCTCAGCGATTTGATTTAACGTACAGAATGAATACAGTTGTTTTCGATTGTAATCCAGAGGCCTGTTTTAAATAAAGTTGGAGGCCTCCAATGAAAAAAAATTAAATTAAAAAGACACTAGAAAACAATGTATGAAGTGCAACTGCAGTTACTTTATTATCCATGTTATATTTAACACTATTTGTAAATGCATTCTAACTCTTTAACCATAGCTATTGTTACAACCATGACCAAAAACAAAAAGAGCATTCAATCTTTATCACACTCTCTGCCCCTCAGCTAAAATGAAATATTAATACTTTTTTTTTTTTTTTTTATAATATAATATAAGATTTATGCACACAAATCAGTACAATACAATATATTTATACATGAAGACACTTTTCTGATATATTGAACACAAGTGAATTATATGATGTGTTTATTAGCCAATTAAATTTAGTTTACTTATTTCTGGTTCCCTAAATTGATTTTTATATTTAGTATCCACCTTGTTTTTTAACTTGGGAGTTGGCACAGCCCTTTTTAACTTCCAGTGTGATTAGCAGCACGAAAACTTATTATGCTGCATAACTGATATGTTATCAAATAATGTGAATTTATTAAACTATTATAATCATAAACACACTAGTTTGCATAGTGCAAATCATTTTACAGTCCACTGCATTTTTGTTATTTTTCTGGTTATGTACCTGATGGATCAAAAATCTCTGAATTGCTTACTTGCAAGCTGAAAAATGCTCTCTTACAGTTTGCGTCCCTCCACATGCCCATGTTTGTGTGTTTTAGGCAGAGAATGTGGGTATTTAGCATGATTCAATGGTTCAAGTCTCAGCATCAGTTTTTTACAGGTAATATTTTGTCTAAAATGTGCAATATTTTTCTCAATATCAACATCCTGTTTACAGGATACAACATTCTATAAAACCAATATCATTCTAGCAGCCATATAATATACTGTATACAGTATAGCCAATTAATTGAAATCAGACATAGCACCTTATATTTCAGTGTCTGTATTGAACGTAAAAATAAATCAATAGCAAAAACAGCAAAAACCTGTTTCACACGACATGCACAGGGGAAACAGCAGCTTAATTTCCGACTTATCACACTGAGTGTTTCTTTTAATAATTGTACAACAGTTATGGGAGTGTACCGTTTAATTTCATACACGTGTGATCATTATGAAATATACCGGTAATTTACTTGAGGAGGGGGATCACATTTACACACAAATGGACATTTACCTGCAGTGAATATAATCCAAACCCCAAAGTGTAGCTATAAACTGATTAAATTTTCTTGATTCAGTCATGCAGACAGATTATTATTTTTTAAATTGTATTTACATATTTATTTTTACAATATTTTATGTTGCTTGATAAAAGCTTATAATGTACAGTAAAATAATGCAATGATATGTTTATAAACCAACTAAATAAATATGAATGTCTTGTAAATCAGGCCTGACAAAGTTTATTTATGCTTTTAATGCATTGAAAAATTGCAACATATGCTTCACAGACTGTTGCTTTTATCCAAAAACATACCTATACATACAATACATTTCACTACAGTTTCCAGCTGAAATTAACACTAAAGGCTGTAAAACACAAGCAATTTCTATTACTTTGAATTTCTATTAATTTTACAGATTGTTACTGGGTCATAAAGACTTATCCCATGGTTCAATCCACAATACTGTGTTATGAGCTCTAAGGACTTTTGTAATAATGTATGATTTATAAATTAATACATTTTAATGTTTGCATCACATAAGCAGCTCCATATGTTTGGCTTTTCTAGGATTTACACAAGCTCCTGATCCAGAACACCTGAGAAGAGATGATGCTGACCCTCAGAGGACCCCAGATGATGCTAACCCTGAAAAAACATACAGAATATGCACATAAACTGATATTCACCACTGATAAGCTACTACTAAATATTGTAGAAGCTTAATTTTCTGTAAAGTTGCTTTGTAATGATTTGTATCATAAAAAGTGCTATACAAATAAACTTGAAGTGATTTGAATTTAATTTTCTGACATAGTAAACTTGCTCGTTAGCACACCCTGTACAGGATTGCACATAGTCCAGTCAAACACAAGTCAGGATTAAAGAGCTCCAAGACTTGCAGAACAAGATAATATGGCATGGTTGTGTTTGTATCTCACATTTGCCTTTTTTTTAACACTATTTTCAATTTACTTTGATTTTCAAACACAAAGCACCATTCAGCTACATTCAACAGATATTTTATTTTACTGCTGCGATGCAAAACAAACAGTGGAATAAACGTCTCCAGATTCACATTCATCTGTTCTGGCTAAAACTGGACACTCTTTAGTGCCACTCACTGGACATTTGACTTCATATTGTAATATAATTTTACAGAATGTCACCAAGGACATATTTCCCATAAAACTTCAAAGGGTGAGAAAAAGTCATAGCAGGAGATAGTTAATATGTACACCATCACAAAAACAATCCATTAAAGTTCTGGATATGGTCAGTGAGGTAATATCCATAAAAATGCTGTCAGGACTGCCAATTCTGTGCTTCAGATAAATAAATGAATGAACAGATTGGAGAGTGTAAAGGCTTTGGCAGTGACTAGTATGCAATAAGTTTGTCCCCCAGAGATTTGCCAAGAAGACAAGGTTCACAGTCTGCTAGTGCCTTTCATTTATTGGAGCATCACACCAGGTTCTTGTTTTTGCTCTTTTAACCCATCGAAATGCATGTCTTCATTATCACCCTTTCAAATCTTCAGCGATCAAATGTCTCTTTTGAGGATGGCAGCCTGTTCAAAATAACTCTGTTTTCCATTTACAGGCCATCAAAGTGAGAGATAAGCCCTTGATGAGCTGTAGAGTTGTGAAGAAACTCCCGTAAGTAAAGACGATGTTCTTGTGTAATTACAAACAATGGTCAACTTTTTGTTCAATTTCTCATAGGCTACTTCACATAGAATAAATTGATCTAATAGTTCTTCTATTATATCTGGAGTCAAAAAGATTTGCTTTAGGCATAGTACAAACGTCTTTTTTAACCAATGTAGCATGAAATACGCATGATATCTTCCCTCCGGGTGTGGAAAAGAGGATTCAGTCTGAAAGGCCTAAATGGAAGCAGTTCTTTCTAATGCTCATACTGACTGCAAGTGTCAGATGCTGTTAGGTGTTAGCGGCTCCTCAGCTATTAGCAGCAGCCGGTGCACTGCGCCGTACAGCTGGATCAGAGGAGGGAGGAACTGGCTCTAATAGGCTGGCATGGCATTGTTCTCTGTTGGAACACCACAGATGCACAGACCGGCAGATATCACAACACTGCGCCAGACACATATGCTGCCATTGGAACATGGCATATTCAGACCTGGACTCCCCGTGGTAACTTTAATGAGATAAAAATACTTTCTTGTTGTCGAGTGCTTGTTCCTGTGAAGATCAAAGGTACATGTGTTTGATTTGAAGTTGGTGTTTTATCTACTGAAGTACCAAGCCACATATATATATAAAATGGCACACACACAAACACACACACCAATACACACACCAGCCATTTTATTAGGCACACCAGTTCAATTGCTTGGTAACACAAACCGCTAATCAACCAATTACATGGCAGTAACTCTGTGCATTTAGAATGGGGAAGAAATATAAGATTGGGAAAATGTTGCCTGGTCTGATGAGTCTTGATTTCTGCTGCAACATTCAGATGGTAGGATCAGAATTTGGTGTAAAGAACATGAAATCATGGATCCATTCTGCCTTGTCTCAGTGGTTCAGGTTGCTGGTGGTGTTATGGTGTGGGGGTATTTCTTGGCACACTTTGTTCCCCTTAGTACCAATTGAGCATCGTTTAAAACACAGCGGCCGACCTGAGTATTGTTTCTGACCATGTCCATCCCTTATGACTACAGTGTACCCGTCTTCTGATGGCTACTTCCAGCAGGATAATGCACCGTGTCACAAAGCTCAGATCATCTCAGACTGGTTTCTTAAACATGACAATGAGTTCACTTTACTCAAATGACCTCCACAGTCACCAGATCTCAATCCTTTAGAGCAGATTTGGGATGTGCTGGAACGGGAGATTCCCATCAAGGATGTGCAGTCGACAAATCTGCAGCAACTGAGTGATGCTATCATGTCAGTATGAACCAAAATCTCTGAGGAATGTCTCCAACACCTTGTTTAATCTATGCCACGAAGAATTAAGGCAGTTCTGAAGGCAAAAGGGGTTCCAACCCCGTACTAGCAAAGTGTACCTAATAAAGTGTCCAGTGAGTTTGTTTGTATATAGGTGTCACATGGAGTCAGAGACGTTCGGATCCATATGCAGTGGTTTATTATCAGAATGGTCAAACAGGCAATGATCAAAGGACAGCGTCGGGTATGTCAAGGGATAATCCAAAAACAGCAACAATACCAGGCAGAGGTCGGGGCAGGCAGCAGAGAATCACAGTCGGTATAAACAATTCAAAGTCAAACAAGGAAGGAACAAACACTAGGAAACCGCTCGGAAATGCCAGACAGAACTAAACTAGACTTCGCCCTATTAGAGAGTCAAAACAGAGTTTATATAGGGGAGTGGTAATTGGGAACACCTGGTGGTTATTAGCCCTAAGCACGGGATTATGGGAAATTAAGTTAGGAATGGAAATACAAGATGGCAGAGTCCTGAGTGGAGTGCCCTCTATAGGAGTTCATGGGCACTCCAGCTGATGATCTTGACAATAGTGCTGTAACCACCATAGACTTTGAGATGTATGAGTTTTTCCTAATAATTAGTCCTCCCCAACATTTAAAATTATTGCACTAATCTGCTACACAACATTATGCAGAACTTTATTTTTAGGAAGACAAAAGGTTTTAACTTACATTCTTAGTCTGATCTTCCTCAACAAGTTAAAATTACTGAGATGACCAATCAAATAAAAGAAGCCGGCGTTTTAGTGCAATATGTCAGTTTAGCATTAAAAGAGATGAGGTAAGAGAGAAGTATCAAAACATATATTATTTGACAAGTGTTTTTACACTGTTTAACCGAAATGTTAAATGACACACAGTAATATCCATGGATGCAAAACTTTTTGTCAAATACAGTATGGCCGTTTCTTTTGTTTACAAGTTTCAAAAAAAGTTTTTCAGTGACATGAAAACAAATGAGCTGGTTCTGTGCTGTTTGGTGTATTTGCAGGAGAATATTTTTATCTAGTTGCAGCAGACTTTCTATGTTAGATTGATTTGATTAGCCCATCTCTGTTCCAGGAAGAGCATTGTTTGCTGTGGCTAATTCTCTTCACTTAATGCCTGTCTCTTTTGCCTGCATCAGATCTCCAGCTCTCTAATACGCCTGTCTCCCCTGTTGGGTTTTCTCATCATATTTGGTAGAGCACTCAATATGTTGTATTGACCTTCTGTGCATGCCACAAATGGATCAGATCACTCTGGCTAAAAGCAAGCTAATTCCAAACACCATCGCATGCGTAAAAGTTTAATGAAGCTGCTGAACCGTACAATGAGAGAATAATCTGAAGCGCTGTGTGAAGGAAGTGTGTTTGTAATGTGAGGTTTGTACGACCGCGTCGTCCAGATAAGCGGCGAGGTAAAGGGGTCTTGCTGTAGACCTGTGCTTGCTAATGAATAAACCATAAAGCTCAGTCATAAATCATCTTGTAAGACACGATCAATGCTGTCTTTCATGGAGGCATGGCTTCTGAATATTTTATACCTATCAAAGTAGCCTTCAAAAAAGTGATGACAGAGAGTAAAATCAAAGTATCTGACATCACACTAATTTATTGTAAGAAATTAATATGTGGTGATGAGAATACCAGTGAGAATTTAAAGGTCACGCTTTTCGTGTTTTTTGAAGCTTTGATTGTGTTCACAGTGTGCAATGTAACGTGTTCATGTTTCACACGATTCAGCTATCTGTATACCCCTGTTTTTACTGTCATAAAAACGGGCCGATGACTTCCTTGTTTTATAAAATCCCTCCTTCAGAAAAATGTAACGAGTTCTGATTGGGCCAGTGGTTTAAACTGTTAAACGCACCAACTTCATAAAATACACTAACCGGTTGTGGTCCATAAACAACGGGAACTGCTCCATCTTTCAAGAATAATCTTTGTGCAAAATCGCCATTAAACTGATTAAGATTGAGGAAGCTGTTCTCAGCAAAATGTGCTGCACATAGTTTTACATGTGGATTATAATTTTCAGGAACCGAGTTAAACATAAATTGTAACCATTAATCTCTAAGTACAGCATCCCTGGGAAGTCCAAACAAAGATGACTGAATCCGAGATGAAAAATAACAGCGTTGCGACAACATGGAGGAAAATACAAACGCAACTCTTTTTCCAAGTTTAAAACATGGGATCACGAAGAACGGGACCTTTAAAGGAAGAGACAGAGGTTTTGTTAAAAGTGATCTGACCAGGCTGATTATTCACATTTGTACATCACTGCTTTGGTTTGCTTGGACATACTCTGAATTAGGGTTGGGCTATGTCTACCAAACTGGCATCAGCGAATGATTTGCAGATCCTGGGCACTACTGACAAACATCTAATCTTATAAAATGCCCATAATTCATATACAGCATAATTGTCTACAAAATAACTGTGAGAGAAAGTATATATTTTTAGTATATATATATATATATATATATATATATATATATATATATATATATATATATTATTATTATTTTTTTTTTTATCCCATCTTGTATTAATCCCTTTAGGGGTTTCATAGTAAACACAATTTTCTTTGTTAAAGGCAGAACTGAAGGCAATAAGAAGAAGTTGAAGCAAACACATCCCACGTTGTCTTCTGTACCTCTATTCCATGGATTTTTTTTTATTTTTGGACCAATTTCTTAAAACATTTCATCATGATTGAGGTTAATGACAACTGGCCAGTAATGATTTAACTCTGATAGAATGTGATTTTTGGGGGACAGGAACGACAATTAAGGATTTCCATGATGACCAGTATTTTTGAAGTGTCATTACTTCAAAATTATTATTATTATTAAATAGTGTTTGACTACGTTTCTCATACTTTTAAATCACACTTTTATTTCAAGCTCTGACCTTGAACCATACATTTCCATCATGATAAT